>NC_044907.1:30945559-31245559 GCF_001633185.2 Quercus lobata | reverse complement strand
TGCCCAGTTGTGGTTCAAACATCCGAGTCATCATTCTTTGGTAGGTTGAGCCTGCGTTCTTTAGCCCAAACGGCATCACCTTATAATGATAATTTCCGATGGGCGTCATGAAAGCCGTTTTCTCTTGGTCTTCTAGCGCAAGGGGTATCTGATGATAGCCTTGGAAAGCGTCCAGGAAGCTCATTCGAGGGTGCCCCACGGTTGCATCCACCAATCGATCAATTCGGGGTAGGGGAAATGGGTCCTTCGGGCACGCCTTGTTCAGGTCCGTGAAGTCTACGCAGACCCTCCACTTCCCTGTCTTCTTCTTTACCACCACAGTGTTTGCCAACCACTCTGGGTGAAAGACCTCTTTGATAGCCCCCGCTCTTTTTAGCTTTGCCACTTCGTCTTTTACGGCACTAGCATGTTCCTTTGAAGGGCGTCGGGGTGGCTGCTTCTTCGGAGTGGAAGAGGGGTTGACGTTCAAGTGGTGACAAATAAGGCTAGGATCGACGCCCGGGGCGTCGTAGGCGTCCCATGCGAACACGTCGACATTTTCTCTAAGAAATCTGACCAGTTCCTCCTTTTCTTGAGAGGGCAATTCAGAGCCGACCAGGAAGAACTTCTCCGGGTCGTCGTTGACAGCGATTTTATCTAAACTTTCACATCTTATCTCCTCGGCCAGTCCGTCGTCTTGCTCTGCCGAGGCGGCTGATTGCTATAAACTTTCAGGGGCCAAGGACTCGGCAGGGGGCCGATGTAAGACGGCGGCCACCATACACTGCCTGGATACGGCCTGATCTCCTCGGATCTCTTCTACTTGTCCTTTGGATGGGTATTTCACTTTCTGATGAAGTGTGGAGGTTACGGCTTCCAGGGCATGGATCCATGGCCTGGCGACTATCGCGGTGTAGGGTGAGTAAGCGTCGACGACGATAAAATTCACCTCCACCACCTCCGCCCCAGTCTGTACGGGTAGTCGGATTTGTCCTTTTGGCGTAACCATTCTTCCCTCGAAGCTGAGAAGGGGGGAGTCATAAACTGCCAAATCTTCTGGCTTCAGGTTCAGCCCCTTGTATAGATCAGGGTACATTATCTCTACTGCACTTCCCGAATCCACCAACACCCTTTTCACGTCAAAGCCCCCAATCCTCAGAGTGACCACCAAGGCATCATCGTGAGGTTGAATAGTTCCTCTCTTATCCTCATCCGAGAACCCCAGTATCAAAGAGCTTCCCTTTTTTGACCTTTTGTGTTCCCTTTGCCTGCTCCCGGAGGGGAGCCGATCAACAGCTAACACCCTGGGGATGGGTGGTCCCGTTCTTCCTGGTGCAGCGAGGATGACATGTATCGTCCCGGTGGGTGGTCTTAAGGTCACGTCCTTTCGAGGCTCTTGTGTTGCTTGGCTGGTGTGGCCACTCGACGGGTGCAGCAGGTGACGTAACTTTCCTTCTCGGACCAACTGATCTAGATGATTCCACAGATTCCTGCAGTCCTCAGTAGTGTGCCCATGGTCTTGATGATAGTGGCAGTACAGGTTCTGGTTACGTTTGGAAGGGTCTCCAGCCATCTTTCCCGGCCACCTGAAATAGGGCTCATCTCTTACTTTCTCCAGTACCTGTTGTACGGGCTCTCTGAATATGGCATTCACTGTTTGCGGGTTACTCTGCCCAGCCTGTCGCGAAAAATCTCTCCTCGGCTGGCCAGGGTTGTGCCGTTCCGACCTGAAATCATTTGCTTTGGGGTGGATAACCTTCTCCTTTCCCTTCCCTTGCAGCTGATCTTCCTCCACTCTTTTGTACTTGTCTATCCTATCCCTCAACTGATCAACGTTGGCAACCGGTTTACCAGTGAGGGATTTCCTTAAGCCATGGTCGGCGGGGAGGCCATTTTTGAATGTGCTGATAGCGACAGCATCATGGTTATCATCCAGGTCATTATATACTTCCCAGTATCTATCGGAGTATGCTTTCAGAGTCTCTCCCTCGTGCATGGACAAGGACAATAGCGAACCGAGGGGCCTGGGGACTCTGGTGTTGGTGATAAAGCGGGAGCAGAAATCCCGAGTGAGCTGCTTGTAAGAGCTTACGGAATTTGTCTTCAGGCCGTTGAACCACCTCATCGCCATTGATCCCAAGCTGGACGGGAAGATTTTACACATGAAGGCTTCGTTTTGCGAGTAGATCGCCATCTTTTGGTTAAATTGGCTCACATGCTCTACCGGGTCTGATCGACCGCTATAGATGGCGAATGCTGGTTGGTTGAACCGTCGAGGCAGCTTAGCCCCTTCAATTCTATTCGTGAAGGGGGACCTTGAAACCTGATCCAACGCCTTCTTCATGGCGTCGTTTCCCGAACCCTTGCTAGATGTGCTCTCATACTTCCGCACAGGGCGTGGTTCCTTTTCGTAGGTAAAGGTTTCACTTAGGGGGGTCCTTGACCTCTGTCTGTAACTCGCATCCTCCGCATTAGAAGATTCGCCTGAGTAAGAGGGAGATCGTCTTCACCGCACGCGCCGTAACTCCCTTTTTAGGTCATCTATCTCTCGCTGCATGGCCTGGTGACTATTTCGCCTCTGAGACACGTGACTTCCTATCTGAGTGTGACTCTGGCTGGTCCGGGTAGTATGCATACTTCCCTCTTGGTTTCCCCTGGGGCCTGGGTTGACGGGGTTATTTTGCCTCTGGGACTCGGCGGGTTGTGTCCGTTGGGAATTAGCCTGGTGAGGATCCTCCTGGTGCGGAGCCAGTTCTGCCATGCTCGACCGTTGCACTAGCTGATGCTTTAGTTCTCCCCACAGACGGCGCCAATTGTAGTTGCACGATTTTCCTAGCCCAAGTTCTATTGATCAGGCCCTGGCCCAAAGCGCAACCCACAATAAATATTTGTAGAGGATGGGTCAAAGAACTTAGCTTCAGTGAGCCTATTCGGTCTGATACATGGACAGTATTGTTGCAGAAAACCCCAGTACAAGAATGGATCTCTCATGTATATTTCTATTTCTTTAGTTCCTCATACCATATTTTTCGTCCCCTTCTTTGAGGGACTCCACTACATTATATAGTTCCCCTCCTCTCATCTCAACCTTACACTTATTGATCATCTAAGCATCTACTTGAGTGCCTGTCCCATCAGACGCCCTCATCTCTCCCCATGTGAGTTGCAGAGGCCAAGGCGGTACTGTTCAGGGGTCATTTCCTCATTAATGCGGCCAAGAGGGTGGTTGGGGCGCAATTAATGTGGTGGTAGCTCTCCATGGGATATTTTGGATTTTATTCATTTTATATGTTGGGAGGGTGAACTGAGTTGGCTGGGGAGAGTTCCTCGTCTGGACTTCGTGACGTCCGAGGAGGAGTTACTCCTCGGAAAGGTTACCTCGTTGTTACTGGGATTGAATAGTGCTTCATATGTGGTTTCTCTTCGGACAGGACACTCCTCGGACGGGCCTGAATTTGGAATAGCCCATTATTTCTGGGCCGGGCCCCACACATGGATACATTTAAAAATGATCACAATTACATATATATAATTTAGAATCTAATTAGATTTAGGCTCTTCTATTTTTGCTTTCAATAATTTACTTGCCACAAAAATTAAAAAATTAGATGGAACACGTGTGCAAAATTTAACTCCAATTAAAATTCAATTTAGAATCTAATTGAATTTAGACTCTTTAATTTTTGCACCTAATAATTCACTTGAAATACAAATTTAAAAATTAGATGAGACACGTGACGCAAAATTAGACTTCAGTTTAGAATTTAATTGGATTTTCTCTTAACTTTGGCTATATAAACTTAAATTGTTTTTAGTTATACAAAAAAAAAAAAAAAAAAAGGCTCATAAATATAAAATCATTCAAATTTTTTTTTTTTTTATGGTTTATTTATATTGGACTCCTCATTTTTTACACTAAATTAACTCATTTGACACAAAAATTAAAAAACGTAGATTAGATGGGACACATGGCACAAAAATTATATTTTTTTATGGTTTACTTATATTGGACTCCGCTAATTTTTACATTGAATTAACTCACTTGGAGCAAAAATTTAAAAACTTAGATTAGATGGGATACATGGCATAAAATTAGACTCTAATTTAATTCCAATTTGAAATTTAAATGGATTTTCTCTCAGTTTTACCTATTATTATACATATAGATTACATGTTGTTCATGAAATCACAATCCGATAAATGACCCTTTTTTAGGAGCCACTATCTCATCAAAAATACTATCTCATAAAAAAATAAAAATAAAAAAGTATATTTTCAATGTATTTGGAATGGTGAGTCCATCGGTATTTGGAATCAATGTTTTTTTTTTTTTAAATAAAAAAAAAAACCCTTTAAATTGGACACATGGCACAAAATTAGACAGTAATTGGAATCCAATTTAGAATCTAATTGGATTTTCTCTCAATTTTGATTTTAATTATATATATAGACTGATTATTAGTTCGTGCGTTGCATGATTTTTTTTGGTATGATGTTTTTTGGTAAATATTACGACTGGAGAACATTTTTTTGTTATAAAAGCTTCTTTCATTTTTATGTAGTGATTTTAAAAAATATAATGAAGGGTTTTATGATAAATTTTGTTAATTTTATGAAATACATTTATATAATCCTACATATGTTCAACAAATTGGATGTATCCCAGGGATATTAGGAATTCCACTTATGTTTGGCCACACGAGCGATTGGGGAAAAAATTGACAACTCTTATCACCAATATGCTGTGATTGTGACTGTTGCATTTCAAAATCCTACATTTTATATGCAATATAATTGCACTTCAGTATACTTAATTTAAACCTATTAGCAACATCTTGATAATAGAAAATAAAGAGTCTTACATTAAAGTTAAAACTCTCATGCATTTCAAGCATAGCAAAACCAAATCCCATGGTAGAATTTGTATTATGCACATTTCCAACCTTGGCAGAATCCTACAAAAGCACAAAGTACAAAAGTTAATAATAGTAATAACAATGATTAATTATCCAAAAAAATAAGTAAATAATATAATTATAGCCTAACCTTCTCACAAATTTCCTCAAGAATTGAAGTCTCAACTTGGTTAACTACATTCCCTTAGTTAATTATAGTCTTCATTTTCTTTTTCTTTTCCTTTTCCTTTTTTTTCTTCACAGCTTGTTCAACCTTTGACATCTTCCTTTTAAATGATGGTCGCCCCTTTTGAGAAACAACCACTGGATCAAGAATTTTTCTAGCTTCTTTTGATGTTACAACACCATTGTCACATGAGGTGGAATCATTCTGAATATCTATAAAAATAGGCTTATTGCTACCACAAGCATTTCCCCCTTCCTTGAGCTCCCCTTTCATTTCACATATTTGTGTCATCACATTCTTATATGCATTTTCAAAATCCGCTGCCAAATTAGCAACCTTGTAAAAGGCATTACACATCTTTTCATAGCGACATGCTTCAGGTTTCAAAGACCAATTGTCATAACTTATTCGAACTTTAGTGTGCCTTCTTTTGACATTTTTATTCCATCTATTTAAGATGTACTTGTCTGGTATTCGATAAATCTTCTAATGAATAAACACCAATATTTGATGCCTGCATACTATCCCCTTGAACTCAAACAACCTGCATTTGCAGTTAACTTCACTGTTATCCTCATTAAAATACACATGAAAAATTACGCTCCGCTAACCTTCTCCACGTGATATATCTTCACGTACTTCATACTTTGAAAAGTTGTCATGTTCCCTGCATGAAGACAAACTGCAACAAATACTTCCAACTATCTCATTTTGGAAATCTGTAAATTTTTTCAAAGTGTAAGCACTCTGAAATTGTTTCTCCATATCATAAATAGTTATACAGGAAATGCATGAATTGAAAGAATTAAAATCTTCAACAATTTCATTATGCACCTTTGCTGCCAAAGCATTCTCATATTGTTCAACAAATTGTTTTAAAGTAGTTTTCTTATTAATGTATTTATCAAAGAAAGCATTCATGCTTTCACTTCGCTGCGTTGTTGACATTCCTGCCCAAAACATATCTTTCACAAAGGCAGGCACCCAACGATGCCGCTCATCATACAACCCAAGTAACCATTCATTGCTTTCAAGTTGATATTTCTTAATGAATCTGCCCCAACTTTCTTCAAATTCTTCTTTTGTCAATGAATCATGAACAACATTTTTCATATAGAATTTTATTGATTCATAGTCTTTGAACCCTTTAAATTTGTCAGGCAACTTATTCATGATATGCCACAAGCACCATCGATGTCGTGCATTAGGGAAAACAATCTCTACCGCTTTTTTCATGGCTTTGTCTTGATCCGTAATAATTGCATTGGGAGGACATTCAGACATGCACGCAAGCCAAGATTTAAATAGCCATATAAATGAATTTGTATCTTCTCTTAAGATCAATCCACATCCTAGCAATGTTGATTGCCCATGATGGTTCACCCCAACAAATGGAGCAAATGGCATTTCATATTTGTTAACCATATATGTAGTGTCAAATGTAACTACATCACCAAACTCTTTGAATGCTGCCCTACTCCTTACATCAGCCCAAAATACATTTTTCAACCGACCATTGTCATCAAAATCCATTGCATAGAAGAATTCAGAATTGTCAGCTTGCATTTTCAAAAAGTAATGGTGCATTGCACTAGCATCTCCTTCCCTAAGATGTGAACGTCTGACTTTTTCCATGTGATTTCTACAATCCTTTTCTAGAAAAGACAAATTCTCATGTCCCCCTGCTGCAACCACAAATGAATTAAAACTCTTGTTCATTCTAATACCAACTTTGTCGTGTAATTCAAGCTTTTTTTTCACATGTGGTTCTATTATTCTATTGCATTTGTAAAATCTGGTCTTACTAGGACTCAATCCATGATTATGGTCAAGTACCATGGATCTAAGTATCCACTTTCCATTTGGGCATAGAGACAACCAAAGTTGAGCTTTGCAATCTGTTTTTGTTTGAGGTTTCAATTGAACTAGATTGGTAGATCTAGTCCTTTTAATTCCAAGACAATTTAATCTAATCCTTGGCTTTCCAGCATAACTACAAGCAATGGTCACATACCTCACCACCCCATCATTCCCCTTTTTAGAAGTTCTTTTAGCCACTGCAAAACTTTTTTCTTTAGCATATCTTCTATAATATATCACAGCATCATCAATGGAGTCAAACATCATTCCCAACTTAGGGTCTTCTGCATTGTTTTCCACACCTTTTGTTTCTACCATTTCATTCAACTCCACTATTTCATTCTCAATTTTATCTTCATTCGACTCCACCTCCACCATATCATTCTCGATATCTTCATTTGAATCCCCCTCCACCATATCATCCTCAATATGATCTTCGTTTAATTTCACATGTGAGAAAACATTTGATATTTCATCTGCCATGCCTATACAATATAATTCATAACACATTATCAAAATATAAAGTCACTTAATCATAAGAAAATTAATAATTCTAAATATTATAATTTATCCTTTCAAAAATTTTGTGCTTCATATAAATGTGTTATTCACATTTATTTTTGCAAAGCAAGTGATGAATTACTTTTATTGTCTATAGCCTCTGGCCATTATTTCAAAAGAAAAAAAAATTCTCATTTCCAAATGCAATAGAAAAATGGAAAACCCAGTTATTACAGGCAACAAATTCACAACTTCAAGATTGCATTTTTTGTTGATATTTCAATTTAGATTTCATTGAAACAGAATAGAGTACAAGGAGAGTATATAAAGCAGTGGAGGACCCTAAAACAAGGAACCTCCCAGCAACAATTTAGTTGAGAACAGAACAAACAATTGACAAAGTAAACTAATATCACAACAATACATAGTGAACTAACAGAAATGCACAATAATTTTTACTGAATGAGAGCAATAATACAGGGGAAAACAAAGAATCAAAGAGTAACAAAGAAATCTAGAGAAAATACTAGGAAAAGCGGAATGAAAAATCACCTCCTTGGATGGCAGATGGTGATCAACTCTGAGATTTGGAAGAGAACTTTTTTTTTTTCCACAATAGATGGAGTTGATACGAACGATGTTTTTCGCGGGTTTGGGGAGCAGTGGGTTTTGGTTTTTCGGTGAAGAGGTTATGTTTTTCACGGTTGGGTTTTTATTTTTTGGTGTAGGATGGTGTTTTCAGGAGTGAGTTTTTCATTTTCGCACCGTAGTTCCAATACTCCAGCAACTGCAATCTGTTTTGGCGCTCAAGCTTTTTCACATATGGGTTTTGGGAGGGAGGGAGAAGAAGACTAAAGGAGTAATGTTTACTGTGGAATTTGTTTTGGCACTCAACTTTAAGTGCTTGGGTAATTCTGATGCTGTGGTATGTTGGTGGACCCAAGGAGATGAGGTGGCTTGCCACATGTGAAAGTTGTGCAAAAAGTTGTGGGAGAGGGTGTGGCATCAGAATTACCCCCAATTTAAAATACGCGTTTGTATTCATTTGGATTTTTTTTGCTGGTTGTTTAATTATTGCAAGTACTATTAAAGAAAGAAAAATTATTATTATTATTATTTTTGGGTGTGGGACCACCAAAAAAAAAACTCAAAAAAGTTCAAAATTTGACCTTTTCTTTGGTTTGATGAACGCTTGAATTTTATCTATTTATTTATTATCCTAATAGATCTTGATTAATTTTCATGTATATTAAACTCTTTTTTGATTATTTGATAATTACAACTGTGGGGCCCAAATAATTTATGGGCCAGGCCCATTCGCCCTTAGAGAGCCCGAAGGCCCGAGCCAAGGAGAACTACGGCCCAAGCTCTACAATACAGAGCACCTAACAGTTTTGTGATGTAGCCGAGGACAACTCAGTCCTCGGCAGATCCAAAACCCCACCAGAAGAAGAAGGGTAAAACTGGTATAGGGCCAAACTTAAAAGAGAATCAAGGAATATCCGGGACAGCTGCTCTCATTGCCATTCAATGCGCTGCCCCTGACAGAGCCGTACTCTCCAGCTTTATCAACCATCCCCGACAATTCCGGGATTGGACTGATAGGACAAATGTCAATTTTGTAAAGATTGACCCTACACGTGGACGAAGGACAGCGAATGCAGGCTAGTATAAAAGAAGGAGCAAATGAATCTGATGGGGAAGGGCAATCTCCAAAAAAAAAGAAAGACTCCATAGGGGGAAACACCCTAATAACATGTGCAGACCATAAAAGGACCCGCCGTCGGGTAACCTGGGAAGACCTTAATGGTCCTCGGACCAAGTCCGAGGAGCCCAATCACAGTGGACGCCATGCTTCACGGCTTAAATGGTCAAACCCAACTCTTTTCTTTTACTGGAACCCCTCTAAAATCGAGCCCGGAACATCGCCCCGTGACCAACGACTAGCTTTTCAAGCCCACTCTCTACAAATCATATTGTGAGGGATCTTTCATGCACGAGCCCAACATCCTTCTTGGGCCGCCAAAGAATTGTGTCCTTACAATTGGCGCCGTCTGTGGGGAAGCTTACGCGTTGGCGCAGGTGGCGGTGGAGTCAGCTCTCTAGCAAGCAGAAATTCCTAGGGCCTCCTCCGACTCCGGCGACATACAGTTGTTGCTCCGGCATAAACTTCTGCTAGGGGCTACGCCTTACAGTGCCAAGGGCACGGGCATCTCTAGGGGCTTCCGGCCTCAAGCCAACTTTCCCCGCCCTGGTATAGGGGCTTATGGTCGAAAAGTAAACCGAATAAAAGAAATTTTACAAGTTTTGGACAGAACCAAGGCCTTGCATGGTCCACGGACTCAAGCCTATAGGGAAACCAAGTACCTAAAAAGATCATAAGTTTTGGACAGAACCAAGGCCTTGCATGGTCCTCGGACGCAAGCCTATGGGGAAACCAAGTACCTAAAAAGATCATAAGTTTTGGACAGAACCAAGGCCTTGCATGGTCCTCGGACTCAAGCCTATGGGGAAACCAAGTACATAAAAAGATCATAAGTTTTGGACAGAATCAAGGCCTTGCATGGTCCTCGGACTCAAGCCTATGGGGAAACCAAGTACATAAAAAGATCATAAGTTTTGGACAGAACAAGGCTTGCATGGTCCTCAGACTCAAGCCTATGGGGAAACCAAGTACCTAAAAAGATCGTAAGTTTTTAGACAGAACCAAGGCCTTGCATGGTCCGGACTCAGCCTATGGGGACCAAGTACATAAAAAGATCATAAGTTTTGGACAGAACCAAGGCCTTGCATGGTCCTCGGACTCAAGCCTATGGGGAAACCAAGTACATAAAAAGATCATAAGTTTTGGACAGAACCAAGGCCTTGCATGGTCCTCGGACTCAAGCCTATGGGGAAACCAAGTACATAAAAAGAACTACTATGGCACACAAACCTCAAGATCCATCCGAAGAGAACTCCTCGTTAACAGTTGGGTCAATCCCTTAATTGCACGGGTTCCCCGGTCTACCCTCGGATCCCCCGTGCCAAAGGGAATAATGCGATACGGTACAGCATATTACCCGAAAGCACAAAGTCCTTCGCTACTCGACTATCATCTCGGACGAATTGTTTAGAGTTTATCGTTCTCGGGAATTGGTCTAGCGTGCATCGCGCAGCACTCAACAGCTATCCCGGTTAGTTCCATGAATTTAATCTATTGAGGATTACCATCGTTATACTTGATAATATTTGCGAGTTTAAACTAATAGGGATTTGTGTTAAAGTATTCTTCTGCCCAGAATATTGTTGAAGGCAGGCTTAGACTTAATATTCAGGCCCAAAGTAGTTGTTGCAAAAAAAGTATGTATAAAGAAATAAACACATCTTTTATTAAGACAAAAGAACAGCACAGTGTACAATAAAAAGCTGAAACAAGCTTACATTAGAGTTAACTGCGTAAGCAAAAGAAAAGTACAAAAGAGTGAAGATAAAGCCGAGGAGATAGCTCAGAGGAGAGATTGGCTACTGTTCCAAGATGCCGTCTAAGGAAACTATTCCTCGACGCTTCTACATGCCCATAACTCAGGCAGCCAAAGAACCTGACCTCAGGCTAACACCATCTACAGAAAAGGCGCAGGGAGCCGGAAGTTGGGAAGCCCCCGCAAAAATTTGCCTGCTACAAGGCAGACGGCGCTGATGGCGGAAATTCCTTCTTCGGACATACCAAAAATCTGGCATGACCAGAACCTGCTTCGGATTTTGACTAAAAGAGGAAGGAACCCCATCTTCCTCCTGTCAAAACGGAGGACTGGCTCGAATTTGTGCCATCCTTGTCCATACCGTATCACCTTGAGGATTCGGTGCCTCTGAAGCGCGCGGAGACCTTCCACCCCCATCCACGCCTCAAACATCTTGCTTTAAGGCAGTGGCACTAGAAAGAGAGATCGCGGATATGGAAGAAATATGGTTCCGAAGAGAACAGGAGAGTTCATGTGCAAGTGAAGTGATCCCCTATCCTATTTATACCCAGAAGTGAACCGGTGGCATTTAATTCGTGCAAGTTTCCAAGGAATGCTACAGACGAAGCAGACTTGGCTCAATTTCCAACTTCATCCTCAGCCGTAGGATTTGAAGATCCTCGAGAAGGCGCACCTCGAACACTGGGACGCCAAAAAGTACCGCGTGACCAAAGACTACGGGAATGCCTCTTAATTTGTGGGCCTGGTAAATTCGCGGCCCAGGCCCGTTCTGCATGGAAGCCCACGAATTGTGGTCCACACCAAGGAATAACCGTTGCCGAGGACAACTTCCTGCTCGGCAGCTTGTGAGACACCTGAGGAAAGACCAAGTGCATAAAAAAAAAAATAAAAAAAAATAAAAAAAAAAGTTCTGGACAGAACCAAGGCCTTGTATGGTTCTCGGACTCAAGCCTATGGGGAAACCAAGTACAAAAATATTTATTATTACGAGTTCTGGACAGAACCAAGGCCTTGTATGGTCCTCGGACTCAAGCCTATGGGGAAACCAAGTACAAAAATATTTATTATTATGAGTTCTGGACAGAACCAAGGCCTTGTATGGTTCTCGGACTCAAGCCTATGGGGAAACCAAGTACAAAAATATTTATTATTACGAGTTCTGGACAGAACCAAGGCCTTGTATGGTCCTCGGACTCAAGCCTATGGGGAAACCAAGTACAAAAATATTTATTATTACGAGTTCTGGACAGAGCCAAGGCCTTGCATGGTCCTCGGACCCAAGCCAATGGGGAAATCAACTACTCGGATAAGAAAAGGTTTGGATTTCATAAGGTGGGTTACTTGATAAAAATGTCAGATCACATGACCCACGGCTTAAACACCATAAAAGGTTAAGGACAACAAATTGTAAGGAAGGTGGTGGAACGCCCCAGTATTCAATGGCCTAAGAGGGCTGTTCATTTAGTGGGTGGTATGTCTTCAAATGGTTATTCCTCACACGGCATCAAGCCTTCGTTTCTCTCCTCGGCTAGCAGGGGGTAAGTATTACTTTTTACTGGTTTGCCTTATTGTGCCAAGCACTTCTATTAAAGTTATGGCCACATCTTTTTATTATTAAGTATTTTGGTCTTAGTCGTCATTGATTTAGATGCGATATTATTGAGCCGAGCAGCACTTGCAAATTTATAAAAACAAAGAGACAGAATATGCGAAATGAAATGACAACAATTTTTTATTAATATGAAAAATTATTACAATGTACAAAAAGGGGCCTCAACAAGCCTATACAAAAGAGGGGCTGCCGAGGCAGCACTAACATCCGCAGTACAGATAAGTAAACGGTCAGTCGCCTTTTAAACTCGTCTTCAAAGTCTCTCCAATCTCTGCCCTATTGTTGCTCATATTAAGAGAAGGACCCACTTCAAAAAAAAAAAAGGGTGAAAAAGAAGGAAATAGTAAGGAAGAAATCAATGAAGAAGATGGAGGAAATGAATGAAGAAGATGGAGGACATGAGTAAGAAAAGGAGGAGAAGAAGAGGGGGAGAGATGAAAAGACAAAGAGAGGAGCAAAAGAGGGAAAAGAACAACACCAGGGCGGAGCTGGTGCTGGGAAGACTAGGAGAGGAAGGCGGGGGAGGGCACCAGTGAGCAAAGAGAGGGAGAAGCAGAAGCACTTAGCCTCTGCCTCAGCCCTGACTCCTAACACACTGGTGCCGTGTTAGGTATGCTCGTGAGGAGCCAGGTGGTGCTGACATTGGGTATTCTCGACTCAGTCACGCCGAGAGTTTGACGTGACGAGCCCCTGCTTCGGATTTTGGCTGAAAGAGAGGCGGGACATATCTTAAGTCTGCGCCATCCTTGCCCTGACCGAGCCATTTCAAGCTTTATCAGAACATGGTGTTTTGAGGAGGGGCATGGTTCCTTCATCATTCGTTATGGTAGACGTATAATGATATGGTGTATAACAATCGGGTTAAGCAAATGCTAAAGGAGGCTATGGGTTTCAGATCTCAGAAGGATGGAAAGGGGTCTGCACGAAAGTGATGGCCTCCTGCTTGCCTTCTTATAAGAAGAGCAAAACGGGGGGTATTAAATGCATTCAAATTTCCAAAAGAATCTAAAGAAAAAAGAGGTGTCCGTTCCACTTCCCCACCTTATCAGATGAGTCGCCGGACATAAATGAGCCTCGTAAAGGGGAGTCATTAAGGGCGCGTCTGGGACAGCCAAGCGGCAGGAGTAGATCACGAGCAGATTAAAGGGAGTTCCTTGAAGACCGGCTAACTTCCTGGACAGGTGGAAAACCGCCCACATTAATGCGGGGCTGAACTAAATAAGCCATACTAAAGGCCCGGGTTTACCAAAACCCTCATTTCCAACCCAGAAGTCGGATAGCAGGGTTTTGAGGGGCTATTGTGGGGCCCAAATAATTTATGGGCCAGGCCCATTCGCCCTTAGAGAGTCCGAAGGCCCGAGCCAAGGAGAACTACGGCCCAAGCTCTACAATACAGAGCACCTAACAGTTTTGTGATGTAGCCGAGGACAACTCAGTCCTCGGCAGATCCAAAACCCCACCAGAAGAAGAAGGGTAAAACTGGTATAGGGCCAAACTTAAAAGAGAATCAAGGAATATCCGGGACAGCTGCTCTCATTGCCATTCAATGCGCTGCCCCTGACAGAGCCGTACTCTCCAGCTTTATTAACCATCCCCAACAATTTCGGGATTGGACTGATGGGACAAATGTCAGTTTTGTAAAGATTGACCCTACACGTGGACGAAGGACAGCGAATGCAGGCTAGTATAAAAGAAGAAGCAAATGAATCTGGAAGGGGGAGGAAGGCGATCTCCAAAAAAGAAAGACTTCATAGGGGGAAACACCCTAATAACATATGCAGACCATAAAAGGACCCGCCGTCGGGTAACCTGGGAAGACCTTAATGGTCCTCGGACCAAGTCCGAGGAGCCCAATCATAATGGACGCCACGCTTCACGGCTTAAATGGTCAAACCCAACTCTTTTCTTTTACTGGAACCCCTCTAAAATCGAGCCCGGAACATCGCCCTGTGACCAACGGCTAGCTTTTCAAGCCCACTCTCTACAAATCATATTGTGAGGGATCTTTCATGCGCGAGCCCAACATCCTTATTGGGCCGCTAGAGAATTGTGTCCTTACAGCCATATATATATATATATATATATATATATATATATTTTTTTTTTTTTTAAATTTTGGTTGTATGTCACGTTGTCAATTTTCATCCAAAAAGTAACAGCAAAGATTAAATTGACACAGTATTGAGAGGTAGTGGCGGCTCTAGAATTGTTTTTAGGATGGTTACTAACAAAATTTAATAGACAATTTGAATATATCAACATCACAAAAAAAATATGCAAATACATGAAATATTATAATTTTTTGTATTAATAAAGAGAATAAGAAAAAAAATAGACTAATAAAAGATAAAGTGCAAATTGAAAATAGTGATGTGAGAATAATAAAGTAACTACAACAATTTCATAACAAATCTTATGTAACAAGTTGTTAGCCTATTATTGGTGGGTAAAACATGTCAATATTGAATCCGAATTAGAATTAGTAATAGCTTACCACATAAGATATATTGTGAAAATATTGTGAATGTAGCATTACTCTTATATTTATTGAACTCAAATTCTTATGAGTCTCAAGTAAAAGTGTTCAACAGTTTTATTAAGGTGGTCAAAATAGGTTAATTTAGTAAATAATTTTTTTTAAGTATATATATATATATATATACAATATTTTCAAGTTAGGGTGGTCCCAAAACATATTATTTTAAAATAATATTAATTTAAATTGACACAGTAACAAAAGGTAATGGCGTCTCTATAATTTTTTTTTTTTTTTAGGGTGGTTACTAACAAAATTTAATAAAGAGACAATTTGAATATATCAACTTCACAAAAAAAAAATACGCAAATACATGAAATATCACAATTTTTTGTATTAATAAAGAGAATAAGAAAAAAAATAGACTAATCAAAGATAAAGTGTAAATTGAAAATACTGATATGAGAATAATAAAGTAACCACAATAATTTCATAACAAATCTTATGCAACAAGTTGTTAGCTTGTTATTGGTGGGTAAAACATGTCAATATTGAACCCGAATTAGAATTAGCAATAGCTTATCACATAAGATTTGTAAGGATGCAGTTTGAATCTTAAGCCCAAAAAGTAAGTGGATCTAGGCCCAATAAGCCCAATACAATAAATTTGTAGAGAGTGGATTGGAAAATTAGGTTATAATGAGTTGGATAATAATTATAATGGAATTAGATGACAATAAAGTAAATGTGGACTAGTTTTATCTTAAGAAAATCGTCATCGGCACAGTCCAAAGATATCAATTCAGCACCCTCCTGAAGTCTTTGGGGGTAACTATAAGGCTAAAAAATATTCTTCAGATATCACTTCCTCATTATTGTGGCTAGAGAGTTAGCTACAGAGCATTCAATGCAGTGGTAGAAGCTTTTTCTTAGATATTTCCTAGCTCCCATCCCTCCTATACGACCATAATGCATGTCCTTATCAATAAAACTTCCTAAAATGTCACCTTGGATGATAGGACACACACTTTGATCTTCACTTCTTTTAGCCGAGGGGATATTCTTCCTTAGCCTACCTTCCCCAACCCTCTCACTTGTAGCTTACTCATGGGGCTCTAAGTCTTACATCTTCAATACTATTTATATGTCCTCGGACCACTCAACATTCTCAACCATGGTCTAAGGCCTAATATATATTTTTGGTCCCCTTATCCCTACAAGATTTATTATGAAAATATTGTGATTGTAGTATTACTCTTATATTTATTGAACTCAAATTCTTATAAGTCTCAAGTAAAAGTGTTCAACATTTTTATTAGAGTGGTCAAAATAGGTTAATTTAGTAAATAATATTTTTTATTAAGTATTTATATTCAATATTTTCAAGTTAAGTTGGTCCCAGAACATATTAATTTAAAATAATTATTTATATAAATTTTTTTGCTTATATAATTTTTTT
Source organism: Quercus lobata (assembly GCF_001633185.2). Lineage (NCBI taxonomy): Eukaryota > Viridiplantae > Streptophyta > Magnoliopsida > Fagales > Fagaceae > Quercus > Quercus lobata. Next base: position 31,229,129 of record NC_044907.1, on the reverse strand, counting down.
TTTTGACAAGTGAGAGTGGTCCTAGGACCACCCTCGCATATATATAAGTAGAGCCGCTAGTGCTGAAAGGTTAGGAGCTAAATTGATACAATTGAAAGATGAATGATCAAATAAACACATGGTTTAATGAATAAAGACTAAATACATAGTTTACCACAAATAAATAAATAAATGTAGTATGATTTTTATGAAATCTAAGGCTAGACCTACTCCACAAGAAGGCAATTGTCTTACGACCCCTTAATGTAAAAATTGTTCCCATAATTTTGGTCAAAATATTATATTTCTATAGTCACTTAAAATAAAATATTTGTAATGTCTATTGATTTTTTTTTTTCTCGGAAAAGTAGTCATTTTCTAGTTAAAAATAAAGAAACCCTTATTTCTAGAAGCATTTTTTTGAAAACTTGTCACGATAACCCAATATTTATCTCTTTAACCACTAAGCTCATTCTCCACAAGTCACAAGTAAAGTAAATAAATTTATTTTATTCTTTTATATTATGCTTAATTTATATATAATTAATGTTAAAGAATTTAGCATTAGTTTGAGTCTATTGAATGATTATATTGTTAAGTGAAGCTGCAAAATGTAATTAGGCCCTAATGTTCTTCGATTTAAAATCTATTTAATTTTAGTCATATTATAACTTTATATTGTATATAGTGTTTCTTTTATTTGTAATATATTTTATAATTTTAATGTCTACCAGAGAAAATATAAATTCATATATAACTTTAAAAACATACCAAACTAATAATTGAATGAATCTCAAAAGAGATCTTATTGATAATATCATCTAAGATAAGAAAATGAATCTTAAATGACTTCATTGACTTGCACTAAATTAGAATGATAAAATAAAAAAAAATAAAAAATAAAAAGAAAAATCATGCCCAAAACTATTTAACTTTTATTTTCAAGTCTCTACTCTAGTAAAGACGTGGGTTGTTTTCTTTTCATTAAACTCTCAGGATTTCTAGATTAATTTTTAAGGGTCTAATGAACAATAAGATCTAATTATCAAGAATTCAAATAGGCAGAAGTTTAAATTGATTTCATGGAAATTTTAAATTCTAAATATTAGAAACTCTTACCAAGCAAATAGCTAGGTCCAGAAACAAATGCTTCTACCCTTGAGAGAGCACCTCTTAGACACACTTATAGAATTGAGTCTCTTGTTGCTGATACCACACTCTCTTCTTGCAATCCTATTTATAGACTCATGGTATATATGTGTGATCCTCTCTCTCTTTCACACGTACGAGCACAAAAGATACATAATTGTCAAAAGTTTACAAACATCTCACAAACTTAAAATTCACTTTTTTTTCTGCTTTAAATTTACGATTGAGGTATATATATTTTCACAAATATAGTAACAGTATTTTGTTCCAAAAGGCAACAATAAAGAACATTCTTAGCTTATTTACGCAGTCCCACTGCTCGATCGGTAGCTTCTTGTTTCAAAAAGCAGAATCAATTATACTCCCATTTTCATGGACTTTCAATCTAGACCGTGAGTTCAAAATGAACAAATAGTGTGCATGAACTGTATATGTTGCAGAACAACCAATCAGCATCAAATAATTGCAGAACATTCTTAGCTTAGTTTTCAGTCTCATTGCGTCAGCTTCTTGCTTTAAAAAGCATAAGTCAATTATAAAAAATTATCACCATATATAGTTAGGACATATATACTTATCACATTTACACGTACAGACTTTCAATCTACAAAGAGCGAACGTGCATGAATGTATATTATGCGTAACACACACTAATAACTTATTTCAAGATGATGTCCCTTTCTAGCTAATCGAATTTATGATTGGCTTTGGTTTTATTTAGCTTCATTGCATATCTCAAGTAATTAAAATCAAGTTGGTAGCTTGAATTAATTTATGTTAAAACCTATCTCTTCTCTATTATTCCGTTATATTTGTAGTTAAAATGAACATATTAAAAAGAATAAGTGAAATTACACAGAAATATAGGATTTAAAATAAAAAAGTTCGCTTAAAGATAAAGATAAATCTTATTGATAAAAATATTGTTGGGATAAAATCCTATCTACATGTGAATTAAATTAAATTAAATATAATCCCAGCAATAAAGAAAATAGAAATTTACTGAAGTGATAAAAAAAATCAACCAAAAAGAACACCAAGAAATTATGTGGAAAACCCTCTAGTATAGAGGGAAAAACCACAAGACAAATCCGACCCCTATAATAAAATAGAGATTAAAACATTCAAGTTATATCCAAAATCTGAGTTCACAATAAATTAGAAAAATACAATAATATCTCTAGGAATAAATACAACCTCACTACAAAACCCAATAATAAGATCTTCCACTATGAATACTTCAACTCTATGTAGTTGTAGCATCCAAATAATCGTCCCAAAGAAAACCTCAATTTATCTTCCTTGTGTGTCTTGGGTAAAAGAAAAATCACATTTTCTATCTTTCCTTTGTGCCACACAAAGTACTATTCTTTTTCTTTCAGTCGGTTTCACAATTGTGTTTCACTCTTCAGTCTCTCTGAATCTCTCTCTATCATGAAACCACATGCACCAAGATTTTTTTTTATAAAAGCTTCTGCCGCGTACACTATTCCTAATTACATTAAAAATAGTATTCTTATACTTATACTACTTCACCTATTTCATCTTAAAATAGAATTCTACGTGGGCTGGACTCTATTAGGTGCCGTGCACCCCAACAAATATGAGGAAGGGTCACTTAAGAGACCATGGACATGTTAAGAGAAAAATTAATTACTAATGCAGCAGTTAAAAAGAGTGACCTCAGTCAAGATAAGGAAAAAAAAATAGAGGAAAACAGATTTAAAAAGTAATAAAAAGTGACATGTTAATTAATTAGAGTAACAAATAGTATGACTTTAAATAAAGAAAAATGGAAGAAAATAATATATATATATATATATATATATATATATAACCAACTCTAACTAATTTGTCGAAGATTCAAATTAACCTCAAAACTTTAGAACTAAGCCTTTGATTTGCATAATTTTATTGTTGTATAAATTGGTTCACATGACAATTGAAGAAGAATAATAAGGTGGAATAGATACACGGAAACCTAAATCTAATGGGATATATCTAGACCTCTAAGTTTAGTAGGTCTAGCCATATTACTCTCCAATAGCAAAGCTGATTTACGAAGTCCAGTCCGTAAGAGAACTACAGTTGGGCCCAAATCTTCCTAACTAATAAGTACCAAACACCTCTGTCAAGAAAATTCTCCAAACCTTGGGCCAAAATCTTTTCTTTTTCTATTTTTGCGATGGCAAATGGCAATTAGACTTGTAATTGTGTTGTCTGTAAATTGTCTTAAAAGTGGACCATGACCGTTCTTTGTATCTTGTCCCAGCCCAGGGACAGAGCCATTCATAACTGGATAGAGCTATTCATTGGCATTGGGTGCAATGCCCCCCAAATTTTATAATTTAAAAAATATATATATATATATATATATATATATATATATTAATTTTAGTAATTTAGTTCAATAAAATTATGCTGGACCCCCTCTATAACAATATCTGTGGGGCTAAAGAAAGTGTAGCCTCGGCCCAGGCCCAGTTTATCTTAAGGACCGCGGCCCAAGCCGAGGAGGGCCGTTGCCGAGGACGACCTCCTCCTCGGCACTTCATTAAATGCCCAAAGAAAGAAACAAGCCGAGTGTAGCGGGCAGGGCTAGGAAAAAAGCAGCCAACACAGTAATACGGAATTCGGTGTCTGACAAACCCATGTCCATGCCCATGCCCATATGCCTTTCCAGCAACTCCCAACCATTCTAGGTATGGGTCGACTGGACAGGCCTACACCCCAAAAGTAGAAATCAACACGTGGACACAAAAAAAAGAGAATGGAACACCAGTATAAAAGGCGAAACAAACAAAGATAAAGGGGGGCTGGCCACAAAGGAATTTGGCTAGGAAGGCCAAGCTCGCCCATGTAGTGTTCCCCGTAGGAACTACGACTAAAACCACTCACTTATGCCCAGGTCATACCTTTCAAGCTCACTCTCTACAAATGATATTGTGAGAGGCCTTTTTACTTACGAGTCTAATTTTATCTTGGAGTTGTTATAAATTGTGCCCTTACAATTGGCGCCGTCTGTGGGGAGGTTTGTGTCTTAGCATAGGCGATGGTGTGGGACAATACCCTTGTCATTTTCTACCAGCCAGTTACAGCGTGCTAACGTAGAGCTTCGTTGGGGGGCTGGCCACAAAGGAATTTGGCTAGGAAGGCCAAGCTCGCCCATGTAGTGTTCCCCGTAGGAACTACGACTAAAACCACTCACTTATGCCCAGGTCATACCTTTCAAGCCCACTCTCTACAAATGATATTGTGGGAGGCCTTTTTACTTACGAGTCCAATTTTATCTTGGAGTTGTTATAAATTGTGCCCTTACAATATCATTAATCATTTTAAAGGCCATTAAAATAGTTATATATCTAAAATAAATAAAGAAAATTAATAAACCCAAAAAAATTAGGACAACAACAAAAAATATCAATAGCAAAGCTTTAAAAAAAAACAAAACAAAAACAAACAACAAACGAATTAAGCCCAATCAATCAATTTTACCCAAAACAAACAAGCTAACCCTTTAAAAATTTTAAGCAAATGGTTTTAGTTTTTAATGTAGGCATCACAATAGTCAAAAGAGTACGTGTGAAATTTGACACATTATAATTACAACATGATGATTGATTATATGTACATTATCTTGTACAACAAAATATATGTACTATCTATTGAATTTTATTTTGGGAAAGGTTGTCAATTTCTAGTTTAAAAAATAAAGTAACCTATACATTCTTTTTTGCTCCCTCTCTCTAGCAGTATATCTTGAAAATTAGTCGCAATCAAACTCATTATTTAGGACAAAGTTTAGTTACAAAATTGGTTGTAATAATAAATTACAACCTTACTCAATATCTTTTTATTAGAGATGAATTTTAACAAATCCACCATTAGATGAAATCTTCTTCTTATATTCTCCATATATTCAAAATTTCTAGAAAATTAAATATCAATAATTATATTATCAATAAATTATTTAAATTGTAAGTTTTTGTAGTTTAAAATTATACATAAAATATAAGCTTATAGATCATATAATAAATAATATCTAATTGGCACAAAATTTGACATGCGTATTAAGAATGTAAAGATCACGCAATTTAATAGTTAAATTTTCAAAATATGTAGTAATGTTTATTTTATTAAGTAAGTTTATTACCTTAAGCTATAACTAATTTTGTAGTTAAACTTTGTCCCATTATTTTTCCAATTTTACCACTAAGCTTATTCTCACAAGTAATATTTAAGTTAATAACCTAGAACCGGTCTATTTCAAGAACTAGTAAAAACCGAAAATTGGTCTATTTTCCGATTCATTGACCATTTTGGTTTTTAAACTCATGGCTTCCATAGAAAGAAGTTCTCTATAAATTAATTAATAACCCCTATCCAAGATTGACTATTTCACAATATATATAAAATAGTCGTATTATCAAATGAAAATGTGTTGTTAAGCAAAAGTTGAATACAAAAACTTTGTTATTAATTTTGCATCTCAAAATTTAAAAAAAAAAAAATTGAATTAACAAATTTTTAGATAGAAAATTTTATATATATATTCTTTAATTTGATATAAGAGAAAATTGTTTAAAATTATGGCCTTAACCCTCAAATTTTCGATTATGATCTATAGAGATCTTAAATTATATTTGTAAGCTCTTTTATTTATTTATAAACATTTGTACTTTCCAAAGCCCCCTTCCTTCTCAACATATGCTATGTAAAACAAACGTTTAGAATCCTGTAATGTATATTAATTTTTTAAAATTGCTTAAACTACCATAAAATTTATGATAAAAAGCATGGTTCTAAAAACCAGATAAGATTGGCTGGTTCAACTAGTCTGATACAAATAGTAAAAGAATGTGGTTCAACCATAAAAACCTCTGGTTCGATCGATAAAAACTGGGAATTCGCTACTTTTCTGATTCTTTGACTGTTCCAGTTTTTTAAATCACTATAAAAAGTTTACAAATTGACAAGAAAACTAATCTAATTGATACCACTACTACAACTAAGAAATAAATATGTTAATTTCCTTTTTGTAATTAGTGACATGTCAATTTATAATGTTTATGTCGAAAAACTTGTTTGCAAGGTTTATGTAATAAAACTTGATGTATCCATATTATCATTTTTAATTTTTATAAAAATCCAACAAGTTACCAAATAAGAATTTAGTTGATTAAATTATTAGAAAATCCATCATCACTCTTAATTTAAAAAAATCCAAATCTCAATTTATTAGATTCTAAGGTTTCACTGATACAAATCAGTGGGTAGAACTCACCCTTGAAAACTAGCTTGTAAGGAGAGATTGTCCAAAATCTTATAAACATATGATTTAACTTACATTTAATCTATATGATATATTAGGATCATAACATTCAGCTAGAAGATAATAATTCAAATCTCACGTCATGCAGTAAATTAAAATGGTAAAAAATAAAACCCTAAAACTAACAAACTTTTCTCACGTTCGCTAATAGCCATGTGATTTCTAACTAAATTCTTAGGGTCTACCGAACACAGATCTAATTTTATCAAGAATTTAAATATACATAAGTATAAATTAAACTCGTGAAAATTAAATTTTGCAATAATAGAAAATCTTACCAATCAAACGGGCCGAAAAGAAAAACGCTAGCTTTTACCCTTGAGAGCACCTCTTAAATAAACACTAATATAATTGAATCTCTCGATTATGAATTTGATAGTAATACCATACTCTCTTCTTGCAATCCTATTTATAGCACGTGTGATCCTCTCTCTCTCTCTCTCTCTTTGACATAGAAGCACAAAACATGCCATGGTACGGACAACGTCATTCTCACAAGTTTACAAGCATCTCACAAACTTTAATTTCACTTCTTCTTCTTTTGTGCTTTAAATTTAAAATTGACACATTTTAACTCTTCTCACAAACATAGTAGCAGTATTTTCACTATTTTGTTCCACAAAGCAAAAACCGTTAACTGTCGCAGAACATTCTTAACTTGTTTACACAGCCTAGATAAAGGGACAGTCAATTATACAAAATTATCATTGTAGACAGCATAATAGCATATCAATCTATAGCATCAGGTTAAAACAAACTGTTCATGAATTTATGTAATATGTGGCCTCTCGTTGCTGTCCCCCGCGTAAAACATCAACAACACATATCAAGATGATGCCCCTAATAGATGGAGTATGTGATCGGCTTAGAACAAAGGGTACCAAAAAAACGTGCAATATTAGTCAAAAACTATTTGAAAGCTGATGGCTGATATTGGCGAAATGGTTTTTAAAGTCTCAAAAGATTCATAAAGTTTTTGGTTCAAAATTTTTCATTCACATCTTGTGGCAATACTAAAGGACTTCACCAGAGATAATAATAGGGTGCTCAAAGAACTCTAGACATCCTCATTAGCCAAAATATAAGAGCAGCCCCATTTTCACCTTTTTTTTTTTTAAGAAAAAAAGCTAAAATGTAAGTTGCACCCTCTAAGTTTAGTAAAAATTCATTTCAATTCTCTAACTTTACTTTCGTTTAATTAAGTTCTCTAAATTTTAGATTTATTCAATTAAGGCATTTTTTCCAATTTTGTTAAAAATTTTCCCTTAAAAAAATATTATTTTCACATGAAAAAGAAAATCTATAAAATTAATAAAAATATTTGTGGGGCCCAATAATTTATGGGCCAGGCCCACTTGTTCATGGGGAGTCCAAAGGCCCAAGCCGAAAAAGGTTATGGCCCAAGCTCAAAAATATAAGGCAAAAAATGACCCGGAGATGCAGCCAAGGACAGTTTAGTCCTCAGCAGACCCAAAACTCCAATGAGGAGAGGGGTAAAAAAGAGGTAAAGGAACAAATTTGTCAGGAGATCTAAAATATCTTGGGAAAGTTATCCTTACTACCCTTCCCAGATAAGACTCTGCACCTAACAGAGCCGTATTCTTCAGCTTTATCAACCATCCCCAACAATTCTGGGATTAGACTGATGGGACAAATATCAGTCTTGTAAAGGTTGACCCTACACGTGGACGAAGGACAGCGGACGCAGGCTAGTATAAAAGAAAAAGTAAGTGAACCTGGAGGGGGGCTCCCATCCTACCTCCAGGAAAAAAGAGGCCATGGGTGAAAACACCTTAACAACACATGCACATCACAGAAAAAACCCTGCGTTAGGTAACCGGGGTAAGACCTGAATGATCCTCGGATCAAGTCCGAAGAGTCCAACCCCATAGGATGCGACGCTGTAGGGCTTAAATGTTCAAACCCAACTCCTTTTTCTACAGGAATTCCTCTAAAATCAAGACCGGAACATCGCCCCGTGACCAAAGGCGAGCTTTTCAGGCCCACTCTCTACAAATCATATTGTGAGGGATCTTTCATGTGCAAGCCCAACATCATTATTGGGCCGCAAAAGAACCGTGTCCCTACAATTGGCGCCGTTTATGGGAAAGCTTGCGCGTTGGCGCAGGTGGCGGTGGAGTCAACTCTCTAGCAAGCAGAAATTCCTGGGGTTTCCTCCGTCTCCGGCGACATACAGTTGTTGCTCCGGCATAAACTTCTGCTAGGGGCTACGCCTTACAGTGCCAAGGGCGCGGGCATCTCTAGGGGCTTCCGGCCTCAAGCCAACTTTCCCCGCCCTGGTATAGGGGCTTATGGTCGAAAAATAAACCAAGTAAAAAGAAATCTCATAAGTTTTGGACAGAACCAAGGCCTTGCATGGTCCTCGGACTCAAGCCTATGGGGAAACCAAGTACAAAAAAGAAATCTCATAAGTTTTGGACAGAACCAAGGCCTTGCATGGTCCTCGGACTCAAGCCTATGGGGAAACCAAGTACAAAAAAGAAAAAATCATAAGTTTTGGACAGAACCAAGGCCTTGCATGGTCCTCGGACTCAAACCTATGGGGAAACCAAGTACAAAAAAGAAATCTCATAAGTTTTGGACAGAACCAAGGCCTTGCATGGTCCTCAGACTCAAGCCTATGGGGAAACCAAGTACAAAAAAGAAAAAATCACAAGTTTTGGACAGAAACCAAGGCCTTGCATGGTCTTCGGACCCAAGCCTTTGGGGAAACCAACTACTTGTAAGGAAAAACTACATTACAAGGACTTTGGGATTTATCCGAGGAAAACTCTCCACTAACAATTGGGTTAGTTCCTAAATTGCGAGGATTCTCAAGTCTGCTTTCGGATCTGCAGCACCAAAGGGATCGATGCGATATAGAACAATATGTCACCTGAAAAACAATCTGAGTTCTCTACTGCTCAGTCAACCCCTCGGATGGATTATTTAGAGATTATCATTCTCGGACGGTATTCTCGCACTTAACACAGAATATTCAATTGTTACCTCGGTTAGTTTCCTAAGTTTAACTTACTATGAATTATCGTTGTAATGCCTGGTAGTGTTGGTAAATCAGAACTAGTTGGATTACGTTTCAAGGTTTCCCGCTCTAAGTATCATTGAAGAAACACACACATGGAGCACACCCTTTCACAAAATAGTGTTGCAAAAAGAATAGTATTCAAAACAAGTAAATAAATTTTCCTTTTTACTGAAATAAAGAAATAGTACAGCGTACAATGAAAAGCTGGAATCAGCTTACGTCAAAGCTCACTACATAATTGAAAAGGAAGATACAAGAGAATAAGACAAAGCCGAGGAGGTAGCACAAAGGAGGGGTTGGCTACTGCTTCAAGACCTGGTTCTTCCTCAATGCTTTTGCATGCCCATAGCTCAGGCAGCAAAAGAACTCAGCTTGGGGCCTGCACCGTCGAAGAAAGGGTGCAGAGAGAGCCCAGCTTCAGGCTAGCGTAGCTGAAGAAAAGGTGCATGAAACCCAACTTGAGCCTCACACCGCTGAAGGAAAGATGCAGGGAGCCGGAAGTTGAGGAGCCTTCACCAAAAATTTGCCTGCAACAAGGCAGAGGCGCTGATGGCGGAGAATCTTTCTTCTGACACACCAAAATTCTGGCATGAACAGAACCTGCTTTGGATTTTGACTAAAAGAGGGAGAAACACCCTTTCCCCTCTGTCGAAACGGAATATTCTCTTGAATTTATGCCTCCTTTGCCCGTACATCACTATTTTGAGTCTCAAGAGGACACGACGCCTCTGTGGCGGAGAGAGTTCCTTTTCCCCAACCCTCGCCTCAAACATGATATACTAAGGGAGGAAACTGAAGGACTTGTGCGTAGGTAAAGCAATTTTCTCTCCTATTTATTTAAAAAGATAAGGTGGTGGCATTTAATTCACGCAGCGTCTCAAGGAACGCTACAGACAAAATGTCTCCGGCTCGATTTCCAACGCCATCTGCAACCATGAGATTAAAGGAGTCTCGTGAATGCACACCTCGAACACTGGGACGCCAAAAAGTACCGCATGACCAAAGATTACGGAAATACCTCTTAATCTTTGGGCCTAGTAAATTCGCGACCCAGGCTTGTTCTGCATGGAGGCCTAGGGACTACGACCCACGCCGAGGGATAGCCGTTGCCGAGGACAACCTCCTGCTCGGCACCTTGTGAAATACCTGAGGAAAGGGAGAAACTGAACTATGGTCCTCAGATTCAAGCCTATGGGGAAACACACTACCCGGATGGGAAAGTCCTCGGCTCAAATACTGTAAAATGTTAAGGCCAATAAGAGTGCTAGGATGATGGCGAGACGCTCCACTATTCGGTAACTTAAGGGGGCTGTTCATTTTTACGGGTGATATGTCTCCGAATGATTACTTCCTACACCGCATAAAGCATCCAGTTCTAATCTCGGCATTGTTTCGGGCAAGTATCGTTATTCACAGGTGCGCATTGCTATGACAAACAATTTTATTAAAATTATGGTGACATCTTTTATTAGCAAGTATTTTGGCCTTGGTCGTCATTGATTCAAATGCTATATTATTGTGCCGAGCAACGCTTGCAAATTTATAAAAACATAGAGACAGAACATGCGAAATAAAATAACAACAATTTTTATTAATATGAAAAATTATTACAACGTACAAAGAGGGGTTCAAACAAGCCTATACAAAAGGTGAACTACCGAAGCCACGATAACATCCGCCGTACAGATAAGTGAACAGTCAGGTGTCTTTTAAACTCGTCTTCAAAATCTCTCCAATCTCTGCCTCAGTATTGCTCATATTAAGATAAGAACCTTCTTTGGAAAAAGATGAAGGAGAAGGAAGAAGAAGATGAAGGAGAAGGAAGAAGAGGATGAAGGAGATGAATGAAGAAGATGGAGGAGATGAATGAGGAAGATGGAGGACATGAGTAAAAGAAGGAGGAGAAGAAGAGGGAAGAGATGAAAAGAAAGAGAAATGAGCAAAAGAGGGAGAAGTGAAAGCACCAGGATGGATCTAGTGCTGGGAAGACTAAGAAAGGGAGGCGGAGGGGGGCACCAGTGAACAAAGAGAGGAAGAAGCAGAGGCACTTAGTCCCTGCCTCGTTCCTGACTCCTAACACACTGGGGCCATATTAGGTATGCTCGTAAGAAAGCGGTTGGTTATGATGATGGGAGTTCTCGACTCAGTCACGCCGAAAGTTTGACGTGATGAGCCCCTGCTTCGGATTTTGGCTGAAAGGAAGGCGAGACACGTCTTAAGTCTCCGCCATCCTTGCCCTGATCGAGCCATTTCGAGTTTCGTTAGAGCATGGTGTTTCTGGGAGGGGAATGGTTTTTTCATTGCTTACTACTTTAGTGAGTGTATTTCAGGTTAAGGTATAACCGAAGAGTAAAAGTAAACTCCGGAAGAAATCTAAGGGTTTCAAATTTTGGGGGGATTAAAAGGATTCATCTGTGGGAGAAACAACTCTTGTTTCTCCTCTTTATATGGGGGACGAAGGGGAGAGTACTTAATGTGTTCAGATCCCCAAGGAAATCTGCAAACAAGACTACACCCGTTTCGTTCCCCCACGCCATCGATAACCGTTAAATCTGGGAAGTCTCGTAAAGGGAAGATATTAAAGACGCGCTTCGGATAACCAAACGGCATAGGCGCATCATGAAGAAATTAAGAGGAGCATCTTGTAGACCGGTACACTTCCTGGGCAGGTGAAGAGTCGCCAGCGTCAGTCAAAGGCTGAATTAAGTGAGTCACAATAAAAGCTTGGTATTACCAAAACCCCCCACTCCAACCAGGATGTTGGACAGCAGGGTTTTGAGGGGCTATTGTGGGGCCCAATAATTTATGGGCCAGGCCCACTTACTCATGGGGAGTCCAAAGGCTCAAGTCGAAAAAGGTTATGGCCCAAGCTCAAAAATATAAGGCAAAAAATGACCCGGAGATGCAGCCGAGGACAGTTTAGTCCTCGGCAGACCCAAAGCTCCAATGAGGAGAGGGGTAAAAAAGAGGTAAAGGAACAAATTTGTCAGGAGATCTAAAATATCTTGGGAAAGTTATCCTTACTACCCTTCCCAGATAAGACTCTGCACCTAACAGAGCCGTATTCTTCAGCTTTATCAACCATCCCCAACAATTCTGGGATTAGACTGATGGGACAAATATCAGTCTTGTAAAGGTTGACCCTACACGTGGACGAAGGACAGCGGACGCAGGTTAGTATAAAAGAAAAAGTAAGTGAACCTGGAGGGGGGCTCCCATCCTACCTCCAGGAAAAAAGAGGCCATGGGTGAAAACACTTTAACAACACATGCACATCACAGAAAAAACCCACCGTTGGGTAACCGGGGTAAGACCTGAATGATCCTCGGATCAAGTCCGAGGAGTCCAACCCCATAGGATGCGACGCTGTAGGGCTTAAATGTTCAAACCCAACTCCTTTTTCTACAGGAATTCCTCTAAAATTAAGACCGGAACATCGCCCCATGACCAAAGGCGAGCTTTTCAGGCCCACTCTCTACAAATCATATTGTGAGGGATCTTTCATGTGCGAGCCCAACATCATTATTGGGCCGCAAAAGAACCGTGTCCCTACAATATTTTATAAATTTTTTATGTAAGAATTTTTTTAAAAATATTTTTCATTAGTTAATTGCATACTTAACAACAATTTTTTAACAAAATTGGATAAAAGACCTAAATTAAATAATTTAAAATTTTAAAAAACTAAATTTCAATCAAATTTAGTGAATGCACTTTGCAGTTTAGCCCAAAAAAAAAAAAAAAAAAAATGTTTGCGTGTGTTTTATTTGGCTTCATCACTTAAAGCTGACACAATTAAACGAAATAGATGGTACATAAAAGGTCGGAATATTTACCAAATTGGTTATTTTCCTAGGCATAACACCATAACACATTACACTTTTTTTTTCTTGAGAAAGCTTAACACATTACAATTGGATAAGAAGAATAAGTTGCCCCTATGGGGTTTGACTGCTGAACAAAGGAAGCTATGTTATTTATTTATTTATTTTTGGTAAACAGAAGATTTTATTAAACAACTAAGCAATTAAAAAAGGTTCAGTGCACATCCTATTAAAATATACACCATTCAAGTCATCCTCAAAACCATTGCAAATGTCCACAGGTGGACTTACAAATGAAATAACATCACTTTCCTAAACAACACCCATTCTAGCAAGCAAATCTGCACACCAATTGGCTTGATGATAGCAATGTTTAAACTGAATTTGTTGGAAGCGCGCTGCCAAGTGCCTGCAATCATCCAATATGGGAGAGACAACGTTATTTACATAAGCATTGTTCTTCAAGACTTCCACCATAGCTTAAGCATCCAATTCAACAACAAGCTGGGCTTCAATGTTTAAATTGTAGCAAAGAAGAAGACCCTCTTGCAGCCCCCGTAACTCTGTTGTGAAGCTATTTGTTGAACCAATACGTCTATTAAAACCCGCAATCCACTCCCCCCCTGATCATCCCTTCTATGCCGCCACAACCAGCTCTATCTGCCCTTCCCAACCATGATCCATTAGTATTAAGTTTCTTCCAACCCAACGGAGGCCTTTCCCATCGAAGACTCCTATTGATTTTCCAATTCGCGCTCCATGGAGAGTGCACACAGTATATAAATTCCAAGACTTAGTTCATAATATCTTCTGACAGATTTTGGTTCACCCTTTTCCCCTCAAAAATAGCCATATTCCAGTTTATCCATATACACTACACAGCAAATGAAAAGATAATTTTCCAAGGAGTTTTTCCTTAGGCACGGCTACACTTGGCTTTCCCATTAAGGTTGATCCAATCTTGGAGATTACTCATCCAAAATTCCTAATTAGATATGCTCACACCTAAATTGCATCCAAACTCCCTCAACCCAAGCACAATCTCTAATGGCATGAATGATTGATTCGGGTTCTCTATGGCAAATTGGGCATAACTCATCAACTTCCACCCCTCTCCTAGCAAGGCAACTCATTACACCTATGTTGTTATGCTGGCATCTCCATAGGATGGAAGGAAGCTATGTTATGGGTCTAAGGAAGCTATGTTATGCGTCTAGTCGATCAGCCAAGAGAGATGTACAAAACTTAAAGCTAAGAGTACTAGCATTAGGTGTGCCAAATATTTGGCATTTAACACACCAAACACCAAAAGACTTTTCACATCATATGTTCTAAATGCTAAAGAATTTAGCATAAATGAACAATACCATTCCAAATTTGGAACAGTATGGACACCTACGCTAAAAAAGAATATTGATTTTTTTATTTTATTTCTCTCTCTCTCTCTCTCTCTCTCTCTCTCTCTCTCTCTCTCTCTCTCTCTCCTCTCTCTCTCTCTCCTCTCTCTCATAAGCCGTTGATCTTGCCACCATGCCTCCACCAAGCCATGCCGTCTAGATCTCTTTCTTCCTATGGGTTTTTTTTTTTTTCTTTTTTTGGCTATGGATTGATGGTTGGGTTCTGATTGGTGATTTTGGCAGTAGGGTAGGATTTTATTGGTGATTTCAACGGTAGGGTGGATTCAGATTGGTGGGTAGGTTAGGTGGTGGGTTCTGATGGTTGGGTTCGACTGTGAGGTGGGTTCGGCGACAGTGGGTGAGTGAGTGAGTGAGTGGGATGCTAGGTGGTTTTTTTTTTTTTTTTTTTTGGTTATAAATAAAGGTATGAAAGTTTTTAATTTTTTTAATGGGTGATGTGGTAAAATAAGAGATGTGATGTAGGATATATTGTAAAATAATGCATTAAAATAGAAAAAAATAGCCTTTTGGTGTGTGAAAATAGAATTTGTTTAGAATAGCTGACGCTGATGCTTTAATGGGAGTCTAGTCCTCAAGTTTTAAGTTTACTAGGCCTAGGCATATTGCTCTATTTAGCAAACCTGATTTACAAACTCCACTATTGGAGGAACTATTAAAAGTACTACACACCCCTTCAAGACTTTTGTTCCGACTTTTTAGGGAGCAAACCTAAGCCTTGTAACTAGATTGGATTAATGGCACACTAGCCCATCTTCTTTAAAGGATGTCGGCTGATCATCCATTCATACCTAGTGGCGGCTCTAAGAAACTTTCTTAAGGTGGTAAAAAAGAAACATAGATTATTCAAAATCTAATAATAAAAAAACTTAAATATATCAACATCACCAAAAATGAGAAAAACACACAAATACATGAAGTTTTACAATTTCCTTCTACTAAAAAATGAAAAGACAAAGGCAACAGATGAGAGTTAAAGTGAGAACTTCTAATGCTAATACAAATGTAATAGAGTGAGAGAGAGTCTAAAATGATGATACAGAAGAGAAAAATGAAGAAAGTGGAGGGGAGAGAGAGAGAGAGAGAGAGAGAGAGAGAGAGAGAGAGAGAGAGAGAATAACATATGAGAGCCGCTGAGTGTGCAAGCCAAGCTGCCAAGGAGAACTCATAGTCATAGTGTCTCTCTTAGTATCGATTTTTAGGAAAAATAAACTTAGAAATTATTTTTATGTAGTGAGTTGAATGAGTTACTAATTTGAATGATTAAAGTTTTTATTTTTTATTTCTGAATGAGCATTAACTTATGAGACTAATCACCATAGTATATATTTATCTAAAGAGCACCAAATTTACAAATTATTAGCTAGCAAAATTTATAAGCATTTAAAAATTATTTTTTCACGTTTTCTATTTTACTAATAATTATATGACGGGTCTTTATCAAAATTTCTAAATTTACTCAAATAGTAGAATGTGAAATTTTAATTCAAAAACAGGCATATTAGCAATAAATAAGTAATTTTTATATGCATTTTGCAAATGTGTAAGTAAAAGAAAAATCAACGAAGGGTTTAATCCAAATAATTTTTTAGTTGTTCTTGTTGGGTCATTAGCAACAACCACAAGTAGAGTATCAAAAACCATGAATATATAGAAAATTCCTATTCAGTATTTGATAATTGTACCATGGATTTCACAAACGTCAAGTTTCCTTTTTGTCTAATAAGCAAATAAAAATTTAAAATAAAAAATAAATAAAAATAAGAGAAGTACATACCTAAATTACGTTGATAGGTAGAGTAGGTATAAGAAGTGACCTTGGGGAGGATTAATTTGACCACACCAAGGGAAGTCGAGAATACATAAAAGTTTCGTTAGATATAAAATTTTAAATTGCAATGGAGTTAGATTTTTAATCAATTTAGGAATTATAAGAGAATAATAATTATTGATTAATGGTGAAAAGAAAAGGTTGATAAGATGAATAGGTGATTATTAAAAAAGGAAAAAGCTGTAAAGTAGTTGCAGAACAATCTTAGCTTGTTTACACAGTCTCACTGCTCGGTAGCTTCTTGTTTCAAAAAGCAGAATCAATTTCATCTAGACCGTGAGTTCAAAATGAACAATAGTGTGCATGAACTGTATATGTTGCAGGGCAACCAATCACTATCAAATAATTGCAGAACATTCTTAGCTTAGTTTTCACAGTCTCATTGCGTCAGCTTCTTGCTTTTAAAAGCATAAGTCAGTTTCATCAAAAAAAAAAAAGCATAAGTCAGTTATACAAAATTATCATCATATAAAGTTAGGGCATATATACTTCTCACATTTACACGTACAAACTTTCAATCTACAATTTCTCAAAAAAAAAAAAAAAAAAAAAAAAAAACTTTCAATCTACAAAGAGTGAATGTGCATGAATGTATATTATGTGTAACACACACTAACAAATTATTTCAAGATGATGTCCCTTTCTAGGTAATCAAGTTTATGATTGGTTTTGTTTTTATTTAGCTTCATTGCCTAAAGTTGTCTCAAGCAATTGAAATCAAGTTTGTAACGTGAATTTATGTTAAAATCTATCTTCTCTCCATTATTCCGTTTGTAGTTACAATGAGAATGTTAAAAAAAATAAGTAAAAAATACACAAAAAATAGGATTTAAAATGTAAAAATTCACTTAAATATAGAGATAAATCTTATTCATAAAATTATTAGGAAGGGTCACTTAAGATAAGAGAGTATAGACATATTAAGAAAGAAATGACTAATAAATTAATTAGATTAACAAAAATGGAAAAGTACATGCATAGCCAAGTTTGGTATGGCTAGCCATATTGCTCTCCATTAGCAAACCCGATTTACGAAGTCCAGTCCGTGAGAGAACTACATGCATTTGGGCCCAAATCTTCCAAACTAATAGGAACCAAACACCTCTCTGGCCCTCGCAAGAAAATTCTCAAAATATTGGGCCAAAATCTTTCAAATTCAAAAACCTGTCTTGTAACTGGATTGCTTTAAGGGCAGGCTGACCCAAGTACCAACCATGTTGTCTAAACGAATCTAAGCCCAAATATTCATAATTAGGAGAAACAAGAATTTGGACCTCATCACGGTTGAGGCCCAAGATCTTGTGAGCGATCTTATACACCTCTTTTTAACTCCATCTAAACAAGGTGGTTTTGATTGTTCTTAGCAAATTTCTAATTAAACCAAAGGTAGCTAGACTTACATTTCTAGACATTTTTTAAGTTCCGAGGCATCACAACCTTACAAATTTAGATGTTTGTGGACATATCAAACCCAATTCGACTCTAATAGAAAAGATTTGAGATTTTTTTTTAAAATAGGTTAAAAATTGAATCCAACGAGATTTTGTATTTAAATAACTATTATTAATTTTATATACACAAGAAATTAGGCTTTTATGATAAAAGTAAGTTTGTTTTTCTTTTTCTTTCAAAATATTGTTTAATTTTATGTAAAAGTCACGAATGCTAAAATTTAGATAAACAGCATTTTAGATGTTCAGTTTTAGGTTGATTTGACCTTAGGGGTGTTCACCGGCTGGTGCAATTGGTTTTGCGAGAGGATTTTAGGCCACGCTACAGTCGTCAATCTTTTAAGTGGCAAATCTCTACCACAACTTAGGAATGATTTCCACCTGACTAATTAATATCACCCATTCAACTCTACTTATGGTTAGATAAATGGGTGGGTTTAAGTTTTTCAAATATAAATGGGACTTGTTTGAGATAGATTTTCTTTAATTTAATAAGAATTAAAATTAGATGGTTTGTGTTATATGTCCCAAAACCAGATCTGTTGTCACCTTTAATTTATGTCATGAGTATAGCTCAAGTTTAGGGTTAAATTTATCACTTTTTGGAAATATTGGCTCAATTTATTACTACTTTTTAAATAATAAGATTTCATTTGTAACACCTCAAAACAATACGGTTTTAAATATAATTTTATAAAAAAAAAAAAAAAATACTACTTAAGTATTTCCATTCCTACCAAGAAAAATGAGTTTAACAAATACTAACAAAAATATAATAAATGTTTGACTTGTAAAAACCAACATTGACCTTTCCATTAGCTACCAAAATTGACATTTTCATTATCATGATTAGCACAGATAATCTTGTATTTGTTTTGTTCTTTTTAACATCTTAAAACTTCAAGGTACAGGACATAGAGTTTGAAAATTTATTTGGTTTTCCTTTTTCCCTCACGTGTTGCATTTTACTTTTTCAAATAGATAGAATTTGACTTGTAATTTCTTTTGCTTTTAGTTTACAATTTATTAGTTTGAAGAAAATTTCATTCAACCTTTATGGGGTGGTTTGTAATACTATTCACGAGTTTGAATAAATAATAAATTATGTGATTTAATAAATGTAGATAGTCTTATAAACTATCACATATTAGGTTGATGGGAATTCCTCCAACTTAGTTTAAAGAAAAAAATTTGTCCTTTTTTCCGGGGTGGGGGTTGAGTGTATTCAACTACTTTCTTTTTCTTTTCTCCCTTTAAGAGATCAAAATGCAACATTTTGTACAACCCCTAAGTTAATAAGGGATGACAATGGTTAAAGTTAAGTGAATTTTCAAATCCAATTGGACCCTAATGTGAATATGTTTGAATTTAAGTGAATATGAATATGTTTGAATATGTGTAAAGTTAAGTGAATATGTTTGAATATGTTAAGAATGTGAATATGTTTGAATTTATGAATTATGTTAAGTCTGTGAAACATCTTTAATTTATTTTTTGAAACTTATAGTATATTATAACTTTTGACATATGTGAAATATTTTGATCTCATAAACTTATATTATTTTGTCAAACTATATACTTGTTTCAACTAATTGGTATTTGGTTACTTATTGAGTTGCCAACTCATCCCCCTTTTCTCTCCAGTTTCAAATTGTGAAGAATAACAAATTTTGAGAATTTTACCTTTGTGTTGTGAGCAGGAAAGAAGCTTAGTGATTTTAGGATTAGATGGTCTTGTAATAGTCTTATATTTATTGGCCAATTGGCATTATGTACATGAGGTTTGGATTTTGTTCCTTTTGAATTATTGGAGATCTATTCATAAAAAAATTGTTTAGGTATTTTGGATTTATTCGATGTAATTTTTGAGGATAAATTTTCATTGCTAAAAAGACCTTGCACACTTGTAAGATGGTTACTTTATAAGCGTATGACCATTGTCACGTGTCTATCTTTATTAGTTGGGTAACTTGGGTTCGGGCTGTGACAATTTAATAATTAGTGGAGGGAGATTTAAACCCTAAACACCTATTGTTATTGGAGAAATCAGAAAATGGTAATTAGTTTATCTACATGGTCTATGACATATAAAAGAGATGAGTTTTGGATGGAATTCTTCAAGTTTTAATAAGATTTTGGTATTTAAATATTTCTCAAACTTAACCGTTGCCATTTTTTTTTTTTTTTTTTTTTTTTGAGGGAAAGCCATTCTTTATTTACGTCATGAATATACGTCAAGCTTAAATTTTGTAGCGCCCGCACAATTAAAGTTTTCAAATATAATTTTCTAAAACAGAAAATACAATGTAAATGTTTTCACTCCTACCAAAATGAATGAATTTAACAAATAAACAAGAGCATACTATATAATGTTTGACTTGGAGAAACGAACATTGACCTATCCAATGATTCCAATCTAGATTAAGCTTGGGATCATTTGTCTGGCAACCAAAATTGACATTTTCCATTATCTAGATTTGCACGGATCATTTTTTTTCTTTTTCTTTTTCTTTTAATATCTTAGAACTTTCAAAGGACAAGACATTAGCATTTGAAAAATTGATCGGTCTTTCTTTTTCCCGTAACAGATTTGCATTTACTTTCTACAGATAGATAAAGGTAGAAGTTTCCTCTTTGACTTATCTTCTTGCCAAAAAATAATAGAAGAATTAGTGACAAAGAATTCTAAAAAAGTGTTTTTTATTTTTATTTTTTATGAATGAAGAATTAATTCAAAAAACGTATTATGAATAAGAAAGACACAAGCTTCTTATTTTTCTTCTAATTATGATTTTTTTGGTGGATAATGGTGACAAACAAAGAGCACGCACAATAGAAAGCAGAAATATTTATGCAATGATGACTGTACACCAGTGGCAGATCTAAGATTTTTCTTTTTTTTTTTTTTTTTCCTAGAGAGTTAATAAAAAAATGAATCTTGAGTAGGAGATAAATTTTATGGTCTACATGATTTTATTACAAATTTGTCCATAGTACTAAAAAGATAATAAAAGATAAACTATAAATTCTTTTGGTATATTGTTTTTTCATATAATGAGCATACTAATTATGATTGCTAAGATTAAATCTTGGAAATAATCTATTGTTTCGAAATACAATACTATTACTCACCCTTAGCATGATAGTCACTTCATAAATATAAATTCTTGCGGTGGGTAAAGACCAGGTTTCAAGTCTTTAGAAGGAAGTTCCATACACATATATAATTAGATTAAGCTAGAATGAGATTTCTATCTCAGATAAAAAATAAAATAAATAAATAAAAAATAAACATATTAATTATTGTTATTAAGTTAACTTTAATTATTATTGCTTAGAATATTTTTATCAATAAGTTTATATATATACTCTGTACAATTCTTTTATTTAACAATTCAACTCAACTTTGACAACTAATGATCTTTGTAATTCTATTAAGAAAATTTTTATTGTGTTAACATTTGTTTTTTTTCTTCACTCAATCACTCCCTTGTCACACCCCCTTGTCTATTTTTTTTTTTTTTTTTTTTTTTAGAACCACCCATTATCTAATTGTTTAATTGTCTATTAGTATTAACATTTACTAACTATCGATTGACTGATTGGCCATGCTTTAATCCCCACTTAACAAGTAAAAAATAAAATTCACATTAAATTCAACCACACCACTTGCAAATTAGATCAAAAGTATAAATTAATTCACTTTATTTAACAATTCAACTCAACTTTGACAATTATTGGTTTTTATAATTCTATTAAGAAAATTGTTGTTGTGTTAACATTTTTTTTTTTCCTTCACTCAATCACTCCCCTATCCCACACCCACTGTCTTTTTTTTTTTTTTAATATTCCTTGTCTAATTGTTTAATTATCTTTAATTTTTATTTTAATTAAGTGATCAAAACAAAAACATAATATATATATATATATATATATATATATACACACACACCACAAATATTTATGCAACAGTTTGTACCTTAAGTTTTTTAATTAAATTTAAACACAAGATTGTATTGACCAATAAAATATAAACAATATTATCTTTTTTAAAATTTAGGTTAAATTTGTTACTTTTTAATTATAGGATTTAGTTTGTAACACCTACAATTATAGGATCTCAAATACAATTTTCCAAGAAAGAAAATAAAACCTAAAAATGTATCCAATCCTACCTTATATTTCTTAATTTAATTCAAATACATGATTGTATTGATCAATAAAATACAAATAATGTGTTTTTTAAGGATGATTAATTTTAACATAGTCATATGTTTAAATTTAATTAAAAAAAAAACCTGATTTTCAATTAAAAAAGAAAATGAAAAAAGAAAAAAAAAACTTCATCAGTTGCGCCATCTAATCAATGTACCTAAGTTTTTCTTCTTTTTAATATCTTAGAGGGACAAGACATTTAGTTGTGTTTGAGAATGATATTCATTGGTGCCATTCAAATGAGTTCAAGATCATTTATACAAGAAGCAACTCAAGAAAAAGCAATTAATTCCGCTTATAATAAACTAAAGGGGGTCTAAATCACTTTTCACTATTGACTTTTGTAATCAATATGATTTGGTTTCTCAATTCAAACTTAAATACTGTAGATTTTTAACTAACCACCCAAGACCAAGAGTTTTGTGATTTGATGCACTCTATGCGTGATATTGAAGTTTAAACCTGCAACTGCCTCAGGTTCAGATCGTGCACTGCTTCAGGGAGGCTAATTGTTGTGCGGATGCCCTGGCTCGTATGGGTTCTGCTAGCTGTGATGTGGAGATAATTTTTGTAACCCCTCCTCCCACTCTTTTATCTCTTTTGAATGATGATATGTTGGGAGTTTATCACCCAAGACCGTGTACAGCCTTGGCTGATCTTTCTTCTTAGTTTAATGTTATTCCAGTTTACCAAAAAAAACTTTTAAACACAGCACAAAAAATTAATTAAGAAATTTATCCAAGGGAAAATCTTGTATCAGACTCATTATTGCACACTTTGTAGAGACTGCTTGACCTTGCAAGCTAATTTGTGTGCTATTGGAATTGTGTTGAAAGCCTACCACTTTCTTTGAAATCATGTTTTGAAAGCACGAGTCAATTTAAGTTCAAATTGTGGAATTGTGTGTAGAGGGTGTACAATAACAAATATGTGATAATTATTACACTTTATCTAATATGCAGTTGATATAGCACTAATGAATATCATTGTACGTTAGCTTTAGCATCTTCCTTCAATTTATTATATATATATATATATATATATATATATTAATTACTAGCTCAGGGGTTCATTTAAATCCTAAACCAAAGCTAACACCGCCCCTATATCTTAGAGGGACAAGATATTTAATTGTGTTTGAGAATTTGATTTGTATTTCTGTATTTTTGTTTTTCTCAAATTGATAGAAGTTTCCTCTTGGACTTTTCTTCCTTCAATTTAATATATATATATATATATATATATATATATATATTTATATATATTAATTACTAGCTCAGGGGTTCATTTAAATCCTAAACCAAAGCTAACACCGCCCCTATATCTTAGAGGGACAAGACATTTAATTGTGTTTGAGAATTTGATTGGTATTTTTGTTTTTCTCAAATAGATAGAAGTTTCCTCTTAGACTTTTCTTCTTGCCAAAGTAAGCATAACCCTAATAATAATAATAATAATAATAATAATAATAATAAAAATGATAATGATGATAATTATAATGATAACTGAGAAATTATCACGAATTAACGAGCATAGAATAATTAGTGATAAAGAATTCTAAACCGTGTTTTGCAAGAAACAAGCTTCTTGTTTTTCTTCTAATTACTATTTAATATTTGTTGGTGGGCGGATAATGGTGACAAACAAAGAGCATGCACAATACAAAGCAGAAACATTTATGCAATAATCCATTTACTCCACAAATAGCCTAATGCTCCTCGAAAACCAATTTGAATTGTTGCAATAAAAACTTTTGAGACCGAGCAAGGTTTCACAGAAGAAACCAACAACTTCTGCTTTGACTGCTTGGTTATCTTTGCTTAATTCCCTCATTCTTTCATTCCCTTTCTATCAAAGAAAACATTGGCTATGGCAGAGGCCATTCTTTCTGCCTTCATTCAAGCAGTGCTTGAGAGATTGTCTACAGAGCTGTTGAACTATGCACATCCAAAGGAAGTTAAAAAGGAGCTGGAGAAGTGGAAAAATACATTGCCAGAAATTAAGGCAGCGCTAGAAGATGCAGAGGAGAAGCGGCAAACTGAGAGGGCGGTGAAAAGGTGGCTGGATGATCTCAGAGACTTCGCTTACGATTTGGAAGACATGCTGGATGAGTTTGCCACAGAAGGAAAGCTACACAAGTTGAAGGGTAAAGCTAAGGCCAGCCCAAGTAAGGTACAGAAACTCATCCCTACTTATATTACTTCTTTGAGTCCAAGTGCTCTTACGAGCAATAGTAGGATGGGGTCAAAGATAAAAGAAATCAGTGCTAGATATGAAGATATAATGAGAAAAAAAAGTAAGCTGGATTTGAGAGAAAATGTTGATAGGAAGTCGTATGGAACAAGAGGGAGATTGCCCCCAACTTCCTTAGTGAATGAAGCTCATGTTTATGGTAGGGATGATGATAAAGAGGGTGTGCTTCAATTTTTGTTTAGTGAAAATTATAGTGCTGATGAAGTATCTGTGATTCCCATTGTTGGTATGGGAGGTATAGGAAAGACAACTCTTGCCCAGCTTGTATACAATGATGCTAAAGTGAATAGCTATTTTGATATGAAAGCATGGGCTTGTGTTTCTGAAGAGTTTGATGGTGTTAAGGTTACAAAAACAATTCTAAAATCTTTCTCCTCTGATAACTGTGATGACAATGATTTAAATTTGTTGCAAGTGAAACTAAAGGAAAAACTGTATGCAAAGAAGTTTCTAGTCATTTTGGATGATGTTTGGAATGAAAACTACAACGATTGGACCATTCTCCGTGCTCCTTTTGAAGTAGGGGCTCCAGGAAGTAGGATTGTTATCACAACTCGCAATGAAAGTGTTTCATCAATGATGGGCACCATTCCAACTTATGCTTTGAAAGAGTTGTCAGATGATGCTTGTTTGTCTATATTTACCCGAAATGCATTGGGGACCAAAGACTTCAATGCACATCCAGACCTTAAAGATATTGGTGAGGAAATTGTTAATAAGTGTAAAGGCTTGCCTTTGGCAGCAAAGACCCTTGGAGGCCTCTTACGCACTAAACTAGACCGTTCTGAGTGGGAAGATGTGCTAAATAGCAAGATATGGGAAATACCAGAAGAGAGAAGTGGAATTGTTCCAGCTCTTATGTTGAGTTACTACCATCTCCCTTCACATTTAAAGAGGTGCTTTGCATATTGCTCAATACTCCCCAAGGACTACGAATTTGAGGAACAGCAGTTGGTACTATTATGGATGGCAGAAGGTTTAATACAACTAAAAGATGGGAGAAAATCACCAGAAGATTTGGGTAGTGAGTATTTTCGCAATCTCTTGTCAAGGTCATTTTTTCAACAATCAAGCAAGGATAAATCACGGTTTCTAATGCATGATCTCATCAACGATTTGGCTCAATGGGTTGCAGGAGACATATGCTTTAGAATGGGAGATAAATTGGAGGTTAATAACATAGGGAAATTTTCTAAACAGGTCCGGCATTTTTCTTACCTTGGTGGCCGATATGATGCCACTAAAAGGTTTGAGGCTTTTTCTGAAGTCACATGTATACGTACCTTCCTACCTCTTATGTTGCCAAATCCAGGGAACTGTTACTTGACTAGTAATGTTCCTTTTAATTTTTTCCAAAATTAAGGGTGCTCTCTTTGAGTGGATACTGCATAACTGAGCTACCTGATTCCATTGTTGATCTGAAGCATCTACGGTACATTGACCTTTCTCTGCAACTTACAAACATTGATATTAGAGAACTGTGTTTATCTAAAGAAATTGCCTTCAAAGTTTGGGAATCTTGTCAAATTGCGCCACCTCAATATTCTAAACGCATATTCATTGGAAGGAATGCCTCCACAACTAGGTAAATTAACTTGTCTCCGGACATTGTCTAATCTAGTTGTGGGAAAAGGCCATTGCTCCAAGCTAAAGGAGCTTGGGTTTTTGACACATATTCGAGGGACACTTTGCATTTCAAGATTGGAGAATGTTACTGTACCCAGGGATGCAAGGGATGCTAATTTAATTGGTAAGCCCGGTCTTAATGAGTTGCTGTTGGAATGGAGTAGCAAAATTGATGAGTCACAAGACAGAACAAATGAATTAGATGTACTTAACATGCTACAGCCTCCCAAGGCTTTGAAAAAGCTCACTATCAGGTGCTATGGCGGTACAAGATTTCCAACTTGGTTAAGAGGTCCTTCATTTCCTAATATGGTGCTCCTGAGGATTGAAAATTGTAAAAAGTGCGCATCCCTCCCACCAGTCGGACAACTACCATCACTCAAAGTCCTTTTTATCAAAGGAATGGCCAGAGTGAATAATGTTGGTCCTGAGTTTTATGGGGAAGGTTGTTCACAACCTTTTAGATCCTTGGAAACTTTGTGTTTTGAGAATATGCAGGAATGGGAGAGCTGGACTCCTTATGGAGAATTCCCATGCCTGCGCCAGCTTTCTATTACAAGTTGTCCCAAGCTATTGGGGAAGTTACCAAACCAGCTTCCTTCACTGGAAAATTTTGTGATAAATGGATGTGGACAGTTGGTGGTTTCAGTTTCAAGCTTTCCAATGCTATGCAATATAGAAATTGAGAAATCCAAAGGGATAGTACAGGGAGGTAAGGTTGAGTTGAGCTCACTAAACTTCACATTTCTTTCAACAATGTCAGAATTCACATGTCAAATGGAAGGGCCTATACAAGGACTAGAAAAGGTAGAGGACTTGACTATTGATCATTGTGAGGAGCTGGTGTCTTTGTGGTCAAATGATGTGGGATTACAACATCTTCGTGCTCTTCGTGTTCTGAAAATTTCTACTTGTCCCAAACTAATGTCTTTGGTGGCAGAAGAAGTAGAAGAGCAGCTGCAATTGGGTTTGCCATCCACACTAAGAGAAATTGAGATCATAAATTGCAATGCCCTGGTATCTCTACCCAAGGCAATGATGTACAACATCACCTGTCTTGAGCGTATTTCTATTGATAGATGTGATTCGTTGACATCCTTTGCAATAGGCCAGCTACCTCCAACTCTAAAGAGGCTAAAGATTGATCGTTGCAAGAATATGATAATTTTACTGGACGAGGAGGATGTCAACTATTTCTGCAGCAACAAGTCTCTTCTTGAGTACTTGGAAGCTATTGAATGTCCATCACTCAAGTCCTTAACATCAAGTGGAGAGTTGCCTGCAACACTAAAACAGCTCCACATTAGCTCTTGTCAAAACCTTGAGTCAATAGCAAAGAGGTTACATGACAATTCGTCTCTTGAACGCATTAGTGTCTCAGATTGTGACAACTTTAAATCTTTACCCATGGGCATACACACCCTCAGTTTTCTAGATGAGATTCATATTTGGAATTGCCCAAGTCTTGTAACTTTGTCGGATGGAGGGTTGCTCCCCACCAGCCTAAGAATGCTTTGGATTTTCGGTTGTGAAGATATGCAGGCCCTGCCCAAGTGCATTCACAACCTCACCTCTCTTCAAGAATTGAATATATGGGAGTGTCCAGGCATTGTAAAATTTCCGAAACAGGGTTTTCCCACCAACATAACATCACTTTTTATCTGTGATCTCAACATCTCTCCAATCTTATTTAAGTGGGGTTTGGACAAGTTCACCTCTCTTAGACAACTTAACATTAAAGGTGGATGTCCAAATCTAGTTTCCTTTCCAGAGATGATGCTTCCAGCCTCCCTAACCAGCCTCACCATTCAAATCTTTCCGAATCTGAAGTCCCTGTCTTCCAAAGGCTTTCAAATCCTCACCTCTCTTGAATATCTGTCAATCTATCAGTGCGAACGGCTCAAGTCCTTCCCAAAGGATGGCCTGCCGCCCTCACTCCTTGAACTTCATATCCAAAGATGTCCTCTGCTGAAAGAACGCTGCAAGAAATTTGTAGGACAAGAGTGGTCCAAAATAGCCCTCATCCCTTGTGTTCAGCTTGATGGCAGGTTCATCTATGACCCAGAAAATGAGAATTGAATTTTGTTAAAGACTCCATAAGATAAGAAAGAATAGTAGAAGCAGACACTACACTTTTCCAGGTACTTTTATGCAAATATATAATAAGAGTTCATAATATGCATATCATCTGCCTTCCTGAAATTTTATGATAACAATTCTATATTGCATTTACAGGCAGAAAGCTAGCTGAACTCAGTAAGATCCAGAAAAAGTAGAATATGGCAGAATCCAGGGTCAGCTGCATTCTCTTTATCTGGTATGTTTTATTGTTGTTTTTATGTAGAGCAGATTGGATTTATTTTTTTATGCTGTCGTGAAAACACTCAGAATTTTTCAATTGCAATGAATTTATTTTGGTATTTAGTTAATTTTTGTTTGATAATTATATGCCGTTGCACTAATAAAGCTTGGCCTTGCCCCAGCCAAACATAACCACTACAGCCATGGCGTTACCCTTAAGAGTTCTTGGAGATTCTCCTGGAGTGGACTCTACCATCACTCAATCTCATTGTATTGTAGTCACATGTACCTATGTATTTTTTTTTTTTTTTTGGGTTAAAATACCTATGTACTTTTGTTTTACCAATATGTACCCATGTACTTGTAGGGAAAACAAAATAATTATAATTTTACTAATAATGCAGGAACTACAACCCTAGGTTAGCTATTATAAATACCTTGCATTGTATCTATTGTAAGAAATAGAATTTAATAGTAAGATCTGAAAAACAACATCTGTGACAAAAGGAATTAATCATTGATTATAGAATCAAATTATACTGCGAAGCAACAGAAGAATAAGAAATAAATAATTTTTTTAATATTCTTACAAAATTAACATCAACACTGTTTCTAAGCATTGCATATCATGTATGATGATGATGGGAGGAACCCAACTTACTACATCTCACCCCCCCCCCCCCCAAAAAAAAAAAAAAAAAAGAGAGACATATCTAACATAAAAGTAAAATAAACCAAGAATTCTGTAGATCTTGTTTTTAATAGCTTTTCAGAATATTGCATGAGTTTGTGAATAGTATAATGTAAAATGAAAGACTGAATTTTTTATTGACTTCCTCTAAGGTTAACACACAAGTTTTTGAAAGAGAGCATATTTTTTGAAGTCATCAATCTTTCTAAAATATATTTTTTATTTAAAATCTAGTGTTAGAAATAGTGTTAAACTATGTTATTTTAAACTAATTGGAACTCGCTCATGTTTTTATAAAACAGCTCAACACCAAACAAATTATGATGAAGATAGGTTTCATCTACTTTAAACAAATTCTGATTAAAATAAGGTATGATTTTTTCTATAAAATTTATTGTGGGGCCCAATAATTTATGGGCCAGGCCCATTTGCCCGTGGAGAATCCGAAGGCCCAAGCCGAGGAGAACTATGGCCCAAGCTCTACAATACAGAGCACAAAACAGTTTTGGGATGCAGCCGAGGACAATTCAGTCCTCGGCAGATCCAAAATCCCACCGGAAAAGAGGGGTAAAACTGGTATAGGGCCAAACTTGAAAGAGAATCTAAGAATATCCGGGAAAGCTGCTCTCATTGCCATTCAATGCTCTGCACCTGACAGAGCCGTATTCTTCAACTTTATCAACCATCCCCAACAATTCTGGGATTGGACTGATGGGACAAATGTCAGTCTTGTAAAGGTTGACCCTACACGTGGACGAAGGACAACGAACGCAGGCTAGTATAAAAGAAGAAGCAAGTGAATATGGTAAGGGTCTCTCATCCTACCTTCAGCAGAAAGACTCCATGGGTGGAAACACCCTAACAACACATGCATATCATAAAAAAAGAACTACCGTCGGGTAACCAGGGTAAGACCTCAATGGTCCTCGGACCAAGTCCGAGGAGCCCAATCCCAGAGGACGCAACGCTATAAGGCTTAAATATTCAAACCCAACTCCTTTTTTCTACAGGAATTTCTCTAAAATCAAGACTGGAACATCGCCCCGTGACCAAAGCCCAGCTTTTCAAGCCCACTCTCTACAAATTACATTGTGAGGGATCTTTCATGTGCGAGCCCAACAACATTAATGGGCCGCAAAGGAATTGTGTCCCTACAATTGACGCCGTCTGTGGGAAATCTTGCGCGTTGGCGCAGGTGGCGGTGGAATCAACTCTTTGGCAAGCAGAAATTTTTGTGGTCTCCTCCGTCTCCGGCGACATATAGTTGTTGCTCCGACGTAAACTTCTGCTAGGGGCTACGCCTCGCAGTGCTAAGGGCGCGGGCATCTCTAGGGGCTTCCAGCCTCAAGCCAACTTTCCCCGCCCTGGTGTAGGGGCTTATGATCGAAAAATAAACCAAGTAAAAACAGAGCAAAAGCACAAGTTTTGGACAAAACCAAGGCCTTGCATGGTCCTCGGACTCAACCTATGGGGAAACCAAGTACATAAAAAAGTCAAATCACAAGTTTTGGACAGAACCAAGGCCTTGCCTGGTCCACGGACTCAAGCCTATGGGGAAACCAAGTACATAAAAAATCATAAGTTTTGGACAGAACCAAGGCCTTGCATGGTCCACGGACTCAAGCCTATGGCGAAACCAAGTACATAAAAAAAATCAAATCACAAGTTTTGGACAGAACCAAGGCCTTGCATGGTCCACGGACTCAAGCCTATGGGGAAACCAAGTACATAAAAAATCATAAGTTTTAGACAGAACTGATCCACAGACTCAAGCCTATGGGGAAACCAAGTACATAAAAAAAACCAAATCACAAGTTTTGGACAGAACCAAGGCCTTGCATGGTCCACGGACTCAAGCCTATGGGGAAACCAAGTACATAAAAATTCATAAGTTTTGGACAGAACCAAGGGCTTGCATGGTCCTCGGACTCAAGCCTATGGGGAAACCAAGTACAAAAAAGAAAAATCACAAGTTTTGGACAGAACCAAGGCCTTGCATGGTCCACGGACTCAAGCCTATGGGGAAACCAAGTACATAAAAAATCATAAGTTTTGGACAGAACCAAGGCCTTGCATGGTCCACGGACTCAAGCCTATGGGGAAACCAAGTACATAAAAAATCATAAGTTTTGGACAGAACCAAGGCCTTGCATGATCCACGGACTCAAGCCTATGGGGAAACCAAGTACATAAAAAAAAAAATCACAAGTTTTGGACAGAACCAAGGCCTTGCATGGTCCACGGACTCAAGCCTATGGGGAAACCAAGTACATAAAAAATCATAAGTTTTGGACAGAACCAAGGCCTTGCATGGTCCACGGACTCAAGCCTATGGGGAAACCAAGTACATAAAAAAAATCAAATCACAAGTTTTGGACAGAACCAAGGCCTTGCATGGTCCTCGGACTCAAGCCTATGGGGAAACCAAGTACAAAAAAGAAAAATCACAAGTTTTGGACAGAACCAAGGCCTTGCATGGTCCACGGACTCAAGCCTATGGGGAAAAAGTACATAAAAAATCATAAGTTTTGGACAGAACCAAGGCCTTGCATGGTCCACGGACTCAAGCCTATGGGGAAACCAAGTACATAAAAAAAATCAAATCACAAGTTTTGGACAGAACCAAGGCTTTGCATGGTCCTCGGACTCAAGCCTGTGGGGAAACCAAGTACAAAAAAGAAAAATCACAAGTTTTGGACAGAACCAAGGCCTTGCATGGTCCACGGACTCAAGCCTATGGGGAAACCAAGTACATAAAAAATCACAAGTTTTGGACAGAACCAAGGCCTTGCATGGTCCACGGACTCAAGCCTATGGGGAAACCAAGTACATAAAATCATAAGTTTTGGACAGAACCAAGGCCTTGCATGGTCCACGGACTCAAGCCTATGGGGAAACCAAGTACATAAAAAAAATCAAATCACAAGTTTTGGACAGAACCAAGGCCTTGCATGGTCCTCGGACTCAAGCCTATGGGGAAACCAAGTACAAAAAAGGAATCTCACAAGTTTTGGACAGAACCAAGGCCTTGCATGGTCCACGAACTCAAGCCTATGGGGAAACCAAGTACATAAAAAAATCAAATCACAAGTTCTGGACAGAACCAAAGCCTTGCATGGTCCTCGGACTCAAGCCTTTAGGGAAACCAACTACTTGTAAGGAAAAACCACATTACATGCACTTTAGGATTTATTCGAGGAAAACTCTCCACTAACAATTGAGTTAGCTCCTAAATTGTGAGGATTCTCAAGTCTGCTTTCGGATCCGCAGCACCAAAGGGATAGATGCATTATAGAGCAATATGTCGCCTGAAAAACAATCTGTGTTCTCTACTACTCAGTCAAACTCCTCGGATGGATTATTTAGAAATCATCATTATCGAACGGTATTCTCGCACTTATCACAGAATATTCAATTGTTATCTTGGGTTTCCCGCTCTAAGTATCGTTGAAGAAACACACACATGGAGCACACCCTTTCACAAAGCAGTGTTGCCAAAAGAATAGTATTCAAAACAAGTAAATAAATTTCCCTTTTTATTAAAGCAAAGAAATAGTACAGCGTACAATGAAAAGCTGGAATCAGCTTATGTCAAAGCTCACTACATAATTGAAAAGGAAGATACAAGAGAATAAGACAAAGCCGAGGAGGCGGTACAGACGAGAGGTTGGCTTCTAAAGCTAACCACATAATCAAAAGGAAAGAAACAAGAGAATAAGACAAAGCCGAGGAAGTAGCACAGAGGAGAGGTTGGCTACTGCTTCAAGACCTTGTTCTTCCTCAATGCTCTTGCATGCCCATAACTCAGGCAGCCAAAGAACCCGGCTTGGGGCCTGCACCGTCGAAGAAAAGGTGCACGAAACCCAACTTGGGCCTCACACCGCCGAAGGAAAGGTGCAGGGAGCCGGAAGTTGAGGAGCCTACACCAAAAATTTGCCTGCTACAAGGCAGAGGTGATGATGGCGGAGAATCTTTCTTCTGACACACCAAAATCCTAGCATGAACAGAACCTGCTTCGGATTTTGACTAAAAGAGGGAGAAACACCTTTTCCCCTCTGTCGAAACGGAGTATTCTCTTGAATTTGTGCCTCCTTTGCCCGTACATCATTACTTTGAGTCTCAGGAGGACACGGCGCCTCTGTGGCGGAAAGAGTTCCTTTTCCCCAACCCTCGCCTCAAACATGATTTACTAAGGGAGGAAACTGAAGGACTTATGCGTAGGTAAAGCAACCTTCTCTCCTATTTATTGAAAAAGATAAGGTGGTGACATTTAATTCACGCAGCGTCCCAAGGAACGCTACAGACAAAATGTCTCCGGCTCGATTTCCAACGCCATCTGCAACCATGAGATTAAAGGAATTTCGTGAAGGTACACCTCGAACACTGGGACGCCAAAAAGTAGCGCGTGGCTAAAGATTACGGAAATACCTCTAAATTTGTGGGCCTAGTAAATTCGCGACCCAGGCCCGTTCTACATGGGGGCCCAGGGACTGCGGCCCACGCCGAGGGATAGCCGTTGCCAAGGACTACCTCCTGCTCGGCACCTCATGAAATACCCGAGGAAAGGGAGAAACCGAACTATGGTCCTCGGACTCAAGCCTATGCAAAAAAAGGGGTTTTGGACAGAACCAAGGCCTTGTATGGTCCTCGGACTCAAGCCTATGGGGAAACCAAGTACTCAAAACAATTTCTGGACAGAACCAAGGCCTTGTATGGTCCTCAGACTCAAGCCTATGGGGAAACCAAGTACTCAAAATTTTTTTGGACAGAACCAAGGTCTTGTATGGTCCTCGGACTCAAGCCTATGGGGAAACCAAGTACTCAAAACAATTTCTGGACAGAACCAAGGCCTTGTATGGTCCTCGGACTCAAGCCTATGGGGAAACCAAGTACTCAAAAATTTTTGGACAGAACCAAGGCCTTGCATGGTCCTCGGACTCAAGCCTATGGGGAAACCAAGTACTTAAAAAAAATAAAAAAATAAAAAATAAAAAAAAAAGTTTTGGACATAACCATGGCCTTGCGTGGTCCTCGGACTCAAGCCTATGGGGAAACTAACTACCCGTATGGGAAAGTCCTCGGCTTAAATACGGTAAAGTGTTGAGGCCAATAAGAGTGCTAGGATGACGGCGAGACGCTTCACCACTCGGTAACCTAAGGGGGCTATTCATTTTTGTGGGTGATATGTCTTCGAATGATTATTTCCTACACCGCATAAAGCATCCAGTCCTAATCGTGGCATTATTTCGGACAAGTATCGCTATTCACAGGTGCGCATTGCTATGACAAACAATTTTATTAAAGTTATGGTGACATCTTTTTATTATTAAGCATTTTGGCCTTAGTCGTCATTGATTCGAATGCAATATTATTGTGCCGAGCAGCGCTTGCAAATTTATAAAAACATAGAGACAGAACATGCGAAATAAAATAACAACAATTTTTATTAATATGAAAAATTATTACAACGTACAAAAGGGGCTCAAACAAGCCTATACAAAAGGTGAACTACCGAAGCAACGATAATATCCGCAGTACAGATAAGTAAACAATCCGGTATCTTTTAAACTCGTCTTCAAAGTCTCTCCAATCTCTGCCTCAGTATTGCTCATATTAAGATAAGAACCTTGTTAAGAAGAAGATGAAGGACAAGGAAGAAGAAGAGGATGGAGGAGATGAATGAAGAAGATGGAGGACATGAGTAAGAGAAGGAGGAGAAGAAGAGGGGAAGAGATGAAAAGAAAGATAGAGGAGTAAAAGAGGGAGAAGGACAGCACCAGGACGGAGCTGGTGCTGGGAAGACCAGGAGAGGAAGGCGGAGGAGGGCACCAGTGAACAAAGAGAGGAAGAAGCAGAGGCACTTAGCCCCTGCCTCAGCCCTGACTCCTAACACACTGGTGCCATGTTAGGTATGCTCGTGAGGAGCCGGGTGGTGCTGATAGTGGATGTTCTCGACTCAGTCACGCCGAAAGTTTGACGTGACGAGCCCCTGCTTCGGATTTTGGCTGAAAGGGAGGCGGGACAAATCTTAAGTCTCCGCTATCCTTGCCCTGACAGAGCCATTTCGAGCTTTATTAGAACATGGTGTTTTGAGGAGGGGCATGGTTCCTTCATCACTCGTTATGGTAGACGTATACTGATATGGTGTATAACAATCGGGTTAAGCAAACGCTAAGGGTGGCTAGGGGTTTCAGATCTCAGAAGGATGGAAGGGAGTCTGCACGAAAGTGATGGCCTCCTGCTTGCCTTCTTATAGGAAGGGCAAAACGGGGGGTATTAAATTCATTCAGATTTCTAAAAGAATCTGAAGAAAAAAAAGATGTGTCCGTTCCACTTCCCCACCTCATCAGATGAGTCGTCGGACGTAAATGAGCCTCGTAAAGGGAAGTCATTAAAGACGCGTCTTGGACAGCCAAACGGCAGGAGTAGATCCCGAGCAGATTAAAGGGAATACCTTGAAAACCGGCGAGCTTCCTGGACAGGTGGAAAACCGCCCACATTAATGCAGGGCTGAATTAAATAAGTCATACTGAAGGCCCGGGTTTACCAAAACCCTCCTTTCCAACCAAGAAGTCGGATAGCAGGGTTTTGAGGGGCTATTGTGGGGCCCAATAATTTATGAGCCAGGCCCATTTGCCCGTGGAGAGTCCGAAGGCCCAAGCCGAGGAGAACTATGGCCCAAGCTCTACAATACAGAGCACAAAACAGTTTTGGGATGCAGCCGAGGACAATTCAGTCCTCGGCAGATCCAAAATCCCACCGGAAAAGAGGGGTAAAACTGGTATAGGGCCAAACTTGAAAGAGAATCTAAGAATATCCAGGAAAGCTGCTCTCATCGCCATTCAATGCTCTGCACCTGACAGAGCCGTATTCTTCAGTCTTATCAACCATCCCCAACAATTCTGGGATTGGACTGATGGGACAAATGTCAGTCTTGTAAAGGTTGACCCTACACATGGACGAAAGACAGCGAATGCAGGCTAGTATAAAAGAAGAAGCAAGTGAATATGGTAAGGGTCTCTCATCCTACCTTCAGCAGAAAGACTCCATGGGTAGAAACACCCTAACAACACATGCATATCATAAAAAAAGAACTACCGTCGGGTAACCAGGGTAAGACCTCAATGGTCCTCGGACCAAGTCCGAGGAGCCCAATCCCAGAGGACGCAACGCTGTAAGGCTTAAATATTCAAACCCAACTCCTTTTTTCTACAGGAATTTCTCTAAAATCAAGACCGGAATATCGCCCCGTGACCAAAGCCCAGCTTTTCAAGCCCATTCTCTACAAATTACATTGTGAGGAATCTTTCATGTGCGAGCCCAACAACATTAATGGGCCGCAAAGGAATCGTGTCCCTACATTTATATTTTTAAGGTTGTATTCATTAATACTTATTATATATATATATATATATATATATATAGGTTAGGGTCAAGTTACACCACTCAATATTTTTTTAATTGGATACGAATTTTAACAAATACATCATTAGATTATATTATCTTCGTATATTTTTCATACTTGCAAAATTTCAAAGTAATTGAATATTAATAGTCATGTCATCAATTAATTGTTTAAATTCAAGTTTTTGTAACTAAAAATAATGCATAAAAAATAAGTTTATTGATCGAAAGATAAATAACATCCAATTAACATGAAAATTGGTGTAAGTGTTAAGAACATACAGATCATATAATTCAACGGTAGGATTTTCAAAGTATGAATTCTATAATGAGTTATTGGGTGGTGTAACATTACTTAGAGTTACACCTGATGTAAGCTGAACTCAGTCCTATATATATACCTATTAATCTTTATTTATTAATACTTATTGTTGAAGTTTCATGTATTGCATCTAGTTATTATATAATTTCACAATAAAAGTAAGAATGCAATGTTTTTTTTTTTTAGTCACAACTCTCTTAAGTGACACAAAATCTCTTAAGTATTTTATAACCACGTCTTCATCTTAATCAACTTTTAGCATTGGTGCACAACATTTTATATTTATGGTAATGATATATTGTACTTAAAACAAATTATGGCCCACAATATTTAGTTTTTTTTTTTTTTTTCTCGTTTATGGTGATGATATCATCACTAAAATATAAATGGTGTAAACTTAATAATTTATGTATTATTTAAATTTTATTTTTGATTATTTTATTTATTTTTTTGAGGAAAAAAGTTTTCTAATATTTTTTTTTTGTGCATGCAAAAAATATGGGTCAACCGGTAACCCAATCAACCCAACACACTCGTAACCTATTTAGAATGACATGTATCCTAATTAACTTGACCCATTTGCCAAGTCTATAAGATAATTTTCTCATCTTTTGGCCAATTAGGGAACTTTGGCTATACTCTTCGAAGGTTCCTAAGGTTCATGTTTGCCTACATCTCATCGATTATCTCGACTTTGGTGGAAGCATATAGGTTTATGAAAGAATCACTTCCAATTGAATTCTCCAATTCCCCCCCCCCCCCCCCCCCCCATTTTTAGTTGGATATGTAATATGTGACATTTATTTGATTTTTAAATGCTACATACATATCTTACATTTAAATAAAAATATGATGAAATTGAAAGATTTAATGGGAGGAGATTTTATCCCGATAGCCTTTTTTTTTTTTTTTTTTTTTTTTTTTCAATAAATGAGATTATTAAAAAAAAATCATCACCTGAATACTATTTTCAACGTGTGTGAATTGATTGATTGACATTAAACATGCAACAGGTGGGAATTAACTTGGGCTCCAACTGGTGCATACCATCAATTTCGAATGCACTTTTAATGCTAGCAAGCATGCATGCAAATGTCTCTCTCTCTCTCTCTCTCTCTCCCCCCTATATATTAAGCAACCAGACTGAAATAGAGAGCAAAAACAGGCACAAAAAAAAAATACCAGAGTAACACAGAAGGCAAGTGAAGAAAAGGAAGAAATGAAGTTCGATATTTTAGATCTTTTAAAGGGTAAAAAGAAAGTGGAGCCCCCCACAGCAGAAGAATTAGAAAAACATGTATGTTGACAGGAGAGTGTTAGAATTTAAATTTTAATGATGTTCTTTTCTTTTCTCAATTTAATGAAGAAGAGAAGATCTTTTAGCATCACATGTAAACATTTGGTTTATTTGTTAATTTATGGGTCATCATGTTGGCTTCAACTTTAGTGCCCTTGTCGTTTCAGGGGATCAGAGTGGTGATACGGTACAACATGACTTGCGATTGTTGTGCAAAAGATGTCCTGAAATGCTGTAAAAGTTTTCCTGGTATACTTCTAAATCTTTTATCCAAATCAACCTTTTTCTTAATATTATTCATTCTGATCATTTATT
Source organism: Quercus lobata (assembly GCF_001633185.2). Classification (NCBI taxonomy): domain Eukaryota; kingdom Viridiplantae; phylum Streptophyta; class Magnoliopsida; order Fagales; family Fagaceae; genus Quercus; species Quercus lobata. The sequence continues at coordinate 31,190,678 of NC_044907.1, read as the reverse complement.
TTTGTTGGACATAACTGAAAGATTCATCATCGAATTTCTTTATATATATATATTTTTTATATATATATAAATGAATTCTAGTTCTTGTCTGATAGAACTCACTTTTTGCAGTTAGGACCTTATGAACAATCAATTTCATTATGAGTTATAATTTATTTGAATTATTATATTTGTTAGGAGTTTCTGAAGCAAATCTTGATGCTACACGCTTACTGGTAACTGTGATTGGTGTGTTTGAACTAGAAAAGCTCGTAAAAACACTCTGGGAAACGTGTAATAAAATAGTAAAAATTGTAGAGGAAGAAAGGATAGGAGGAAAAACAAGCAAGGGAGATGGAGGAGGACAAGAGAGCATCGAAGCAGTGAAGGAAAACAAGCTAGCAATGGAGGAGGAGGAGAAGCAAACAAAGAAAGGCAAACATGTAATGGAGGAGGGACAAGCTAGCAATGGAGGACAACAAGGAAATTAACAATGTAGGAGGATAAGGGCGCAGTGGAAAACTAGGATTACACCCCCTTTGCACTGTAAAATAGAAGTTTTACATATATATAATCCCCTTTCGAAAGCTTCTTTCTGACTTATCATAAGCTTATAGCAATATGATAATTGAAATAAAAATGCTTAGAAGCAAAATTGCTTCTGATTTAATCAAATCTAAAATTCTCAAACTTTAACAAAACTGCTACTATATATGAAAGAATCCCAACATGCAAGAACCAAAAAGAGGCAGTCAAGTAATTCCATTCCCAGTACATAGAGCTTCACATATTTTTGCGTATAAATGTTAATTCATGAGAAATTGAATATCAATCTAAAAATGTTTTTTTTTTTATTGGTAAAAATATATATACTAAAGAATATGTTCATACAACTCATGATGTTATTCATCCAAAAAATAAATACATAAATGATACTCATCTTATAAGTTCACTTGCAACAATGTCTTGAAAAAAAAAATCACTGAATTAAGCAACCACATTGGGATGAAGTGAGATAGAGAATGATATTCTTGGGCTTATAAAGGAATGGGTTTTTCGGCCCAATTTTCTAGTGGAGTGGGAAATAATTTTATAGGCCCAAAATACTCAAAATAGCCTCTCTCTCTCTCTCTCTCTCTCTCTCTCTCTCTCTCTCTCTCTCTCTCTCTCTATATATATATAAATATATATGCACGCACGGCGAAATTGTATACCTATATTTAACGATATCAAAATAGAGAAAATATAGGACAACAATCTTTTGTGTCACAATTTTACTACAATTCTGATATGATAAATTGTGAGTAGTAGAGAAAAAGTTGTGAGTTCATGTAAAAGTGATAGACAATCTGTTACATTCTGGCACATAAAATATATATAATTGTGACAAATTGTGTGGTAAAGATTGTGGTCCTTAAATAATTTATAGAAATATTTCTTTCCAATCAAAACAAATGTATTCACTCCTTTAATCTCTTCACATGCTACCTACCAGACATTTTAAATTTTTCATTCAAGCTCATTAATTAGCTGATTACATCTGGTTAATTTCTCGTTACCTTCCAAAAGTCTTCATGCAGATGACTTTGACCTGCATAGTAGAAAAGTCTCATGCAACCAGACCACAAATTGGGGTAAGCCTAAGAAAAAATCAGAAAAACAAGAACCATTGTAGACTTTTTGAACTTTCCTAGAACAAATTAAGCAAAACTCTTCACTCCTAACTCATTTGCTGAGTCTCTTTGGCAACCAGACCACAAATTGGGGTAAGCCTAAGAAAAAATCAGAAAAACAAGAAATATTGTAGACTATTTGAACTTTCCTAGAACAAATTAAGTAAAACTCTTCACTCCTACCTCATTTTCTGAGTCTCTTTGGTTACTTTTCTATATTTCCTTACAAGCAAATCATGTCAGTTATTGGAGAGGCTGCTCTATCCGGTTTCTTTCAGGTGCTGTTTAGCAAGTTAACCTCCCCGGAATTGTTGGAGTTCTTGAACCAAGATCAAGTTCAAGCTGACCTCAAGAAGTGGAAGACAATGTTACTGAAAATCCGTGCAGTTCTAGATGATGCAGAAGAGAAGCAGATGACAAGCCGGGCCGTGAAGATCTGGTTGGATGAACTCAGGGACTTAGCTTTTGATGTGGAGGACGTCTTGGACAAGTTTGCAACCGAAGCTTTGCAACATAAGTTGAATGCAGAACACAGCACAAGTAAGGAACCCATGCTCATCCCTGCATATGTTAGTTTTAATCCAAGTTCTGTTATGTTCAATACTAACATGCGGTCCAAGATTAAAGAGATTAATACAAGATTGCAAGAAAGTGTGACACAAAAGAATTATCTGGAATTGAGATACTATGATGGGGGAAGAACTAAAACAGCAAGACTACCCACAACTTCTCTTGTGAATGAAGGTCACGTTTATGGCAGAGATGAAGATAAAAAGGCTATTGTCAACTTGTTGCTGGGTGCTGGATCAAGTAACTCTCAACTCTCTGTGTTTCCCATACTTGCTATGGGGGGAATGGGTAAGACAACTCTTGCTCAACTAGTTTACAACGACCATGATGTGAATCGTCATTTTGATATGAAAGCATGGATTTATGTTTCTGATGATTTTGACATTGTAAGGGTGACAAAAGCAATTATACAATCTGTCACTTGTGAGCCCTATGATGTTAATGATTTAGATTTACTTCAAGTCAAACTGAAGAACATATTATTTGGCAAGAAGTTTTTATTCATTTTGGATGATGTTTGGAATGAAAATTACAATAATTGGACTGTCTTACAACGTCCATTTGAATTTGGGGCTCTAGGAAGTAAGGTTGTTGTCACAACTCGAAATGATGGTGTTTCATCATTAATGGGCACTACTCCAAGTTACAAGTTGAAGGAGTTGTCACCAAATGCTTGTTTGCATGTATTTACCCAACACGCATTGGGGGCAACAGATTTTAGTGAACATTTGGAACTTCAAGAAATTGGCCAAAAAATTATAGAGATGTGTAAGGGCTTGCCTTTGGTAGCAAAAGAACTCGGGGGCCATTTGCGCACTAAGCACAACCATGATCAGTGGAAACATGTGCTATATAGCAACATCCGAGATATACCAGAGGAGAAAAGTGCTATTATTCCAACTCTTAGATTGAGTTACCAATACCTCCCTTCACAATTAAAGAGGTGTTTTGCCTATTGTTCAATATTCCCAAAGGCCTATGAATTCGAAGAGATAGAACTAGTCTTGTTATGGATGGCAGAAGGTTTGCTTCAAGAAACAGAAGGAAACAAGCAAATGGAAGATCTTGGTAGTGAGTATTTTCTTGATCTACTAGGGAGATCATTTTTCCAACAATCAAGCAATCATGCATCACGTTTTGTCATGCATGACTTGGTCAATGATCTGGCTCAATGGGCTGCAGGAGACATGTGTTATAGGTTGGACAACAAATTGAATGCTAATAATCAATCCAAGATTCCCACAAAGGTACGCTATTTCTCATATATTCCTTGCTTTTGTGATGGCATCAAAAGATTTGAAGACTTCCACGAAGGCATGTCATTACGGACTTTCCTACCACTACCAGAAAGGAAAGTTTGCTACTTAACAAATCATGTTTCTTATCATATGTTGCCACAATTGAAATGTTTAAGCGTATTATCTTTAAGTGGATATCAAATTGTTGAGCTATCAAGTTCTATTGGTGATTTGATACATTTAAGATACCTCAATCTTTCTGGTACTTTGATTACAAGTTTACCAGAATCAATAAGTTCTTTATACAATTTGCAAACATTGATATTGAGACGTGTTCCAAACTTACAAGGTTACCAAAGAAAATTGGGAATCTAGTCAATCTTCGGCATCTTGATACTACAGATGCTTATTTAATCAAAGAGATGCCAGTGGGACTAAAAAATTTAAAAAGCCTACAAACACTACCTGAATTTGTTGTGGCAAAAGATACCGGATCTAAGGTAGGAGACTTGATGAACTTGAAGTTTCTTCGCAAAACACTTTGCATTTCAGGCTTAGAGAATGTGCTTAATGTTGAGGATGCTAGAAAGGCTGATTTAAATGGTAAGAACTTAGATGTATTGGTTATGAAATGGGGGTCTGTGCTTAATGATTTACTAGATGCAAGAGTTGCAATAGATGTTCTTGACATGTTACAACCTCCAATAACGGTAAAAGAACTTTCCATTAAGGGTTATGTTGGTGCAAAATTTCCAACTTGGTTAGGAGATCCTTTATTTTCTAAATTGGTGCTCCTTAAGATGAATAGTTGTGAAAAATGCACATCATTGCCTGCGATTGGACAATTACCCTCCCTAAAGGATCTTGTCATTATAGGAATGGCTGGGGTGAGAAGTGTTGGTTCAGAGTTTTATGGGGATGGTTTCTTTAATCCTTTTAGATCTTTAGTTAGACTTTGCTTTGAGGATATGCAAGAATGGCAAGACTGGATTCCTTGTGGAGTTGAGCATGAAGAATTCCCTTGCTTGCATGAGCTTTCTATCATTAAATGCCCCAAATTGCAAGGAAAATTGCCCCACCATCTCCCATCATTGGAAAAAATTTCTATTCGTAAATGTGAGCAGTTGGTTGTTTCGATTCCAAACTTTCCAATGCTTCATGAGGTAGAAATCGTCGGATGCAAAGAGGTGATAAGCAAAAGTCCCGTTGAGTTAAGCTCACTGAAGTCCATGGTTCTTTCTATTTCAGATTTGACGAGTTTGACAGAGGAATTCATGCAAGGATCAACAAAGGTAGAATATGTGACGATAGATGATTGTTAGGAGCTAACATCTTTATGGCAAGAGAGGCTTATTTCCCTTGTAACGCTAGATATCAGATCATGCCCAAGACTTGTGAACATCAGTCTACCATATACGTTAAGGCCAATGAAAATTAAAAATTGCAATGCTCTGAAATCCTTGCCGATGTCCAATAGTATGTGTATTGAATACGCATATATTGATAACTGCCGTTCTCTCACCTGCATTTCAAGAGGCCAGCTACCTCCAACTTTGAGAAGGCTACACATTAAAAATTGTGAGAATTTGCAAGTTGTGCTTGATGAGGAGGAGGCCTCTTCCTCTTCTTCTTTAGTGAGGAATGAGGGAAATCTTTATGGCAATAGCAGTAGTAATGAGTCACACTTCTTGAACACTTGGAGATTAGGGAATGTTCATCTCTAAAATGCTTGTCATCAAAAAACCAGTTTCCTGCTGCCTTGAAAAACCTTTTTGTATACAAATGTCCAGAGCTGGAGTCAGTAACAAAAGAGTTACAAAATGATGCCTCTCTTGAACACTTCCAAATTTGTCATTGTGAAAAGCTTAAGTCCTTACTTGAGGGCCTACACAGACTCTGCCACCTCTATGTGATCAAGATATGGGACTGTTCTAGTCTTGTTTCCTTCCCGGATGGAGGTCTCCTCCCAACCAGCCTGAGAAAGCTTTCAATCGAAAACTGCGAGAAACTTGAGGCCTTGCCTAACTGCTTGCCCAACCTCTCTGCTCTTGAAATGTTGTATATCAAAGATTGTCCTAAACTTGAATACCTCCCAGAGAACGGTCTGCCTCCTTCACTTTTGAAACTTTATATTTATAGGTGTCCTCTACTGGAACAGCACTGCAAGAAAGGCAAAGGTCGAGAGTGGTTCAAAATTGCCAACATCCCTCGTGTTGAGATTGATTGGAGGTCTGTCTATGAGGTGGAGGAGGAGCAAGAATAATTGGTATTTCTCTCTCTTTCTCTCTGAATGTATATGTTTACATATGATTTTTTTAAATTTAATAGTACAACGTGATTTTAAGAATTCCAACCCTCACCCAAGTTAATTATTCTTGCAGTATCGCCTGAACTCCTAAAAATTCTTCTCAATACTTGGAGGTACGTTAAATTTTGGGTTGCACTGGTATCTTATTATTATTAGCTCATCAATATCTAGTTTAGTTAATAATTTATTTGAAATACCTAAACGAGGTATTGTATTGCAGAATTTGATGATTGCTAGTTAGATATCATGTTGAGGAACACAATGATCAATGAGTATGTACAGAATATCAAGATGCCATTTTCATACTAGGCCTGAGTGGAATGACATTTCAACCAAAGGTCATGTCTTGCACAGATGAATAAAGCATTCTCACCTTTGCTGCAGGTGGGCAGGTATCTCATTTATTCCAAAGCAATTATGGTATGAAATGAAATGCCATAGTTTCATCAAAATGTGCACCAACCTTATATTAGAATATAAGAAATGATCTGGACCATTCCAGAATTTATGTTGATGTTTGCTCTTAATATTCTGTCAAATAATTATCATATGATGAATTGTTCTCCAAGTTAATGGATTATAAGACCTTGGTGATACAAATTTGATAATTTGATGACTGCTGCTTGTTTATCTCATTTGTCACCTGGTTTTCTTTTGCTATAAACAAGACTTTTCTCTATTTTGTGAACTATGGAAATTTTAATTACAACATTTGGTTAATTTTAGATGAGACTTGCTCAGATTCTGGAAGTGGGAATTCAAACTACATTAATCGGCAAACATCCAGGCCAAGCTCATGAGTTGGCTGTTGAGCCTGTGAGACCTCATATCTTTCATACCTGTGGTGAAGATGGATTGGTGCAGTGTGTGAGTTATGGTTTCCTATTGCTAATTTAATCGTTGATTGCTTGGTCTCACTCAAGAACCTGAACTTGTATCTTGCCAAATATGCAGAGTTTTGCCAAACAAACACTAACTTTAAGATAGCTATAAGTTTTGGACAGAAGTGAGAAACTTTGGCTTCATATTTCTACTTGTTTGATCTGGATTTAAGTTAGTTTTAGTGTTGCAAGATGAATCGTGTTTTGGTGAAAATAACCATCCATAGTATAATATGAAATTAGGAAATAAAAATACATTGCTGAAGATAGATCTGGTAGAATGTTTAAGGGGATTCCTTATATGCTTACTCCCCCACCTTCTTTTCCATTTTATTTTTCATGTTCCTCTCCACTGCCCATTTTATGGTCTACTTGGCATTGTGGCACAATCTCCAGTGGACTTAAAAAGGAAAGCAGGCATTCTGGTCTGAGAGGGCAAACAACTACTTGACTTTTTCATCTGTGTTAATGTAAATAACAATGTTAGGGCCCTTTTCTTTGATCTCATTCCTCTTCCAAAACATCAGCAAGTTAGAGATAACTACTAGAAGTTAATTGGTGATGAATTCTTTTCTCTTTTTTTTCATCTTCAAAGTTTTATCTCTCTAGTATAGTTTTTGCCATAGTAATTTCTTTTCCATAAATGTCACATGGCATTTCTTCCTTTTAAAAAAATGTCACGTGGCAGTATAGCACAAAAAACTTGTAATAATAAAATTTAAAAAAAAAAAAAATGCAAGATGAATATTGCCAATGTAAATTTACATAGACACTATAACAAACTTATAAATTTACATAATTATACACTCACTGATGTGGATCCTCTTTGGGCAAAAATGTATAAATTTTACACATTTTTTCTATTATACATCCACTAATGTGAGTGCTCTTATTCCCCATTGATTTAGCCTCTGCTCAACATGAGCACATAGGGCATGACATCCTTCACAAGAGTTCTTTTTGGCAGAATACCTGCAGCAGGCAGTGCAGAAAACTGTCTAAGCCATTCCATTTTCTTTTTTTCTTTTTTCTTTTTTCTTTTTTCTTTTTTCTTTTTTTGATAGGAATCTAAGCCATTCTTGTTTCTCAAACACCAGAGCCCCTCCAAAAATTGTACTTCTGTAGCTCTCTCCCTCTAATCCAAGCAGTGGGCAAACTTGACAGAAGACTTGAGCAACAAATGCCAGAATCTGCTATTTTAGTATCTTGACTGTCAGTTACGGAATAAGTATGTTTCCTTAAACTGTAATGGGGCATAAACAATTAAAAAGTAAGAATTTTATTTTGGGCAGTTGTACTCCTAAAGAAATAGGCTCATTGTCAATGCAATTTGAGGGCAGAATCAAGTAAAGTAGAATAAGGGAGAAGAAATAAAATCGCTGCACTGTTGCTTACTTTTCTGCTTGTGCATCGCTCTGCAAAGGTTGGTCCAACAAACAATCCATAATTACCAGCATTCCTTTTCCAAGAGACTATTTCATTCAATTCTTACTAGATTTTGTATTACCATCAAAGGGAGAGAAAATAGATGACAATTTCTATAACATTTATCATGATATAAACAGTTCTATAAAATAAATACAAATATCATCATGGTTATAGGTAGACCATATGGTCCATATCTGTAAATTTGCAACTGGCAACCAAGGACCATTTAATCCAACAACACAAATTAGTTCCACAGTACCAAATATGTCTAGTAATTTCCTTTATTTGATAAGTCCAAATTTAACCAATTATATGTCAAGTAATTTCTTATTTTGGGTTAAAAAGAAATTACTATATGTCAAGTAATTTCTGCTTAACCCAAAATGCCAAATTACTATGTCAAGAAATTCATTATTACCATTCACTTCTACAAGGTGCACGGCAAGCGCCACACTGTCGTTGTTATCTGATCCACATGATGCTTCTGGTTTCCAGAAAGCTGCCTGTGGAAAAAAAGAAAAAAAATATCAGGTTGAGTATCCATGCCAGTTGCATGGATGCTCCCAAGAGTTTTGCAGGCACATTATCAAAGCCCCAGGTCTAGACTGCCAGAGTTCAAAATGGTGAACATTTCAGTTCAAAAGGCATCACCTTTCACCGGTTTGCAACACCCCTTGAGCTCAGAATAGCTCCATGCTTATGTGGCAGTTGCTTCTCTACTTCTCCGTATAGCACATCAATAGTCAAATTCAGAGCTCCACTCTTATGTGGCAACTGCTTCTCTACTTGTCTGTATGGCACATCAATAACCACATTGAGATATTTCTATGGTCTCATAAAAGCTGCATTTGAGCCATCTAGTGTAAATAGAATATTAAACACTGATGATAATATACCCGAAAATACACGGAAAATGATTGTTTCAATACAAGTTGTGTTTGAACCTGAAGCAGTCCAAAAGGAATGTTAAACATAAATGCAATATGCCTGAAACACTGCAAATGGTTTAGTTATTCCAAATGGAATGCTAAGAATTGATCTTTTCAGTTCTACTATTTCCGATTCTTAGTCTCTTAACAACTACTCTTTCTGATTTCTTCATCTTTAGTGTATGTTTCACCCAGACAACAGATTACCAGTCATAATACTAAAGGTACTCTAAATATAGAAATTTCAAATAATGTATCTCCAAACACAGAAATTCTGAACATTCAACTAATTTCAGCGTTTAACTATACACTAGCAAAGAATTGCAATGACAACTATAATTGATTGAGGATGCACCAGATCTAACTAGCAGTGCATCCTGTACGCAATTGGATACACAGTCAGGAAAGCAAATAGATAGCAAAATGAATGCCAAAGACACATATCCTGGCAGCAAGCTCAGACAACAAATAAATAAATCTTCATCATTGTGTATGTCAAATTGCTACTGTAGTAAGGTAGATTCCAGCTGAAACTACAATTGCAACACCTTAAGGCACCAATACATTTCCAGTTACTGCTTTTTTGTTTAAATTATCAATGAAAATATTATTTCCATTTGCCACTGCTGATTGTAACAAAGGGACGCTGATAGAAGCAAATATATTGGGTAGGATGAGTGGTGTAAGTTACTGGTTTTACAACCGGCTGATCAAATGGCTAATATGACCTCAAGAGCATAGAACCAATAATACCGTAACTCCTCAAATTCTAACCTAAAGCTAAAACAAGATGATTAATTATATATGTGAGACTAAGAGCAAAGCCACCATCCTAGTTTAATGATTAACCAAGAAAACTTTACTACTAAAAACAATACTGAATAACTCCTCTTTTTTTCCCAGGGAAAAGATTCATTGAAAACAAAGCAAGAACAAAAGAATCGAATAAAAATAACTGTCATAAACAAGATTGGAGCTTCTGCAACCACAAGCACATCAACTATGGTGGACATTAAGCTAGAAGAAAGGAAGCATTGAAAAATGCATTGAGAGCCCAACGAGCAAGCTGAGCACATTCATTAGAAAATACAGGTGAGAAATTATCCATGAACTGACTAAAAAGGGCAAGTATGCTAAAAGGATTTTGTTACATACATATTCTTATATGTTCCGGAAACTCTGGAACTCCTAATTTGCAAAGTGCGCGTGCACACACATGCTGTTTTTAGTTTTGCGCACGTGCAGCACACATTCTTCATTCGAAATCATAAATGGAAATACAGTTTAATCTGAAAATCTGGAACTCCTAATTTGCAAGGTGCGCGCGTGCACCCACACGACATCTTACTTTACCGTGCGTGCAACACACATTCTTCAATTGAAATCATAAATGGAAAAACAGTTTAATCTGAATGCACTTACTTTAATTATTACATAAACACAATACCTAGCAAAAAAAATTTAATTGTTCTATTAACTCCCAAGCAGTGAAATGATATATTTAGAAATAAGCAGTCATTCTCCAAGACTAGTAGACTACCATTATACATCTTCATTATCCAATCATGACAAACCAAACCAGTTCTCCGATAACCACATAACCCTAGTTTAATTAACTATATTGTAAAAAACAAAACAAAACAAAAATGAAGACAACAAAATTGAATCTGCAGTTGAATGATTAATTACAAATGGAATTTCCCTCGTAAAAACTTTTCTCAAGTTGACTTTGCATGTATCTGTCATTATTCGCTCTGCATTTCTTTCTCCAATTTCTTGCATGAATTCATATAGTAGGAAATAAAGCATGAAAAAACTACGTAATTCATTGGTGAATGCATGACTTTTCTTACAAAAGTGATCATTAGCCACCAAACAAATCTGTTCTCCTCAAACAAGGGCAAATTCAGAAAGAAATAAAGAGTGTTGAGATGCTATGCATATAATTATGAGTACATATCTCAAACATCTTACAATCTGTTAGCTTTAGCTCTTAAGCTTTTTGTATTTGTCTCATGTTCAGAATGTTCATCATCATAAACACAATGTTCATTTCGTTCAATAAAAGTCTTATTACCTATAAAATAAAAAACATATCTCAAACATCTGAGTTCCAGAAAATGAACTCTGTATTGCTCAAATTGACAAACAAGATGCTCTAGTAATCTACCATGCAAAGAAGCTCTCTAAAAGCACCCTCATTCCAACGGAATAATAAACAACATGTAAACATTCATATTATTAATAAAGTCTTATAACCGATAATCTCATAATCTTAACTTGATATGTACAACTGTGTTTTGCTAAAGACATCTGCGTCTACTTTTCTTTTGCTAAGACATCTGTGTCCTACTAAACTGTGTTTCTTCCGAAGGGCGCCAAAAAGCTAAAAAAGAAAACACTGTAGTCATCCATTCATCTTCAAAGGTTTGTTGGTGTATATGTTTTGTTATACCTTCCAATGTCCAAAAGGATCCGCATTCACAAAACCTTCAAAATTCCAACAACTATTCAAAGAAACACCAATTCCCCATCTAACCCTGCAACAAAACAAAATAAAACCCATCTTCACATATCAAAAAATCTTCAAGTTACCATTTTTATTTTCAATTGCTTGTAACCTAAGAAAACACCCATTTGAGCCAAACAAACAGTATTGAAAAAAAAGCTTCAAAATTTTCAATGTTTGACCTTTGAATCAGTGACCTGGTATGACTCTGGAGTAACCGAAGATAACCACAATCCCGGAAAAACATTCTGAAAAAAAAAGCATCAAAATTAGCTTAATTAGCTCCATGATTATGATTATAGCTATAATTGTTAGATAATTAAACTGAAATGATTGTATTTTGTGGTTGTGATTGAATTTGAATTTGAAATTGAGAAAATTTTCAGTTACGTCGAGCTGTTTCTGAACGATCTTAGATCGCTTCTTGGGCCTCCGGGCTGGCTTGGACCCAGTGAAGAGCAAGAAGTCTTTCTCGATGTCTTCTTTCGAAAGCGCGATCGAAAAGTTTGGTTTTTTCTCCTTCTTCTCCGAAGATTTCTTTTCCGCCGCGGTTTGGGACCGAGTCGACTCAGCGCGAGTCGGAGGCTGGGTTTTTCTGGTCACATGCTGCGCCGCCGTCGCCGCCGCCTCTGGAGGTGGATTCTTAGTAGCCGGTTTTCTCGGCCGGAGATTCCACGTCTTTTGCGGCGGCGCTTCGACTTCTACTTCGACGCCGCTGACGCCGGTGGAAGCGCCTGCTCCGGCGGCTGAGGTTTGATCCGGTGGCTCTTCGGTGTCAGCAGCGTGATCAGGATCGTCGCGGCGATTGTGATCTTCGGTATCAGCTTCGGCATTGGACTTGCTCTTGGTTTTGATACGAATCAGAAGCTTCGATTTCGCTTTCGTATCGGAATCCGCCGATTTCTCGATCGCGCTTCCGAGATTTTCCGATTTCCTCTCCGAATTTCGCTTCGGAGGAGACTCAGAGAGATCGATAACCGGGCCAGAAATCGCCGCCTTCGACTCAGAGACAGCGCGAACCGATTTCTTCTTCGCCGCCTTGTCAATTACAACATTCCGGTTCCGATTCTCCGATTCGACACCCTCCGGAACCGACTCGCCGAGTTTACCAACCCGGTACTGAGTCGACTCAGCGAGTTTGAGGTGACGACTGTAATCGACTAAAGTCGTATAATTCGCCCCAAGGTGCGAGGACGACTCGGACTCCGACTCGTGAGTCGACTCAGTAGCGAGTCCCCGGCGGTGGTGGTGGTGGTGTTGATCGCGACTGTTGTTGACTAAAGGAGAGTAATTCGGCGGGAGATACGAAGAAGCGCCGCCGAAACGAGACGACGAGTCGTGACTCGGCTCGGCGATTTTGAAGCCGAAACTGTTGTAGTGGCTCTGAAGGTTTTGGTAACTATTGATGGCGGTGTTGGAGGGATTCAAAAGCCAATTCAAGCTCGGCTGAGGCTTCGGAGCAGCACCGAAACCCGAAAAAGCCGCATGCGGCGGCCGCTGCTGTGGCTGCGGCTTCTGAGGGGCTCGAACCGGTGGCGTTTCGGTTTCGGACACCGAGTTTCGGAGTACCATGTTTCGGGTTTTTTTTTTTTTTCGGTGAGCTTTAAAAAAAAAAAAAAAAAAAAAAAACACAGAGAGAGAGAGAGAGAGAGAGTTTGAAAACAAAAGCGAAAACGAAAACGAAAACGACAGCGTATTGGAATCAGAAAGGACTTGCAGAGTGAGTGAGAATAGTGATTGGAGATTTCTGTGAGTGTGTGTGTGTGAAGAAAGAGCAGAGAGCGGTTACGATTTATGAAAGTCTGGGATACTCTGATTATGGAAGGAATGACACACAAGGTTCTTGTTTTTCTCTTTTACCTAATTTGCCCCTTTTTTTTAATGCTTGGATTTTGTATTTTCTAAATTAATTTTGTTTTAGATTTTTTTAAAAAAAATTATTGAGAAGAAAGCATTTAGGTTAAACTTAATTGCTTTTTTTTTCTCTCTCTCTTTTAATATACTTCATTATGACTAATTTTGGCAAGCTCATAAATATGGCTCATTAATTTCACACCAAAATAAATATATCTCATCCAGTTGTTTTAAATTTTTCTTTTTTCATTCTTGTGATTTTTGGATTGAAAAATATTAATAGAATTTGGTGTGTACTTTTCGGTCAGCCTTATTCTTAAACCCCATGCATATTAAGGGTCTGTTTGGATTAAGAATTGGCTATAAATTAGGCTAATTTATTGTCAACTCTATTTTACTGTATTTTCCCTCCTCCTTAAACCAAACAAACCATAATAGAATTGATACCATTTGGGGAGGTGTTAATTAAGCTATAAGGTTTTTGACAAAAGTATAAAAATTCAACCTGCTCTTTAGTATAAACAAGTCTTCATTCATTTTTAACAAACTCCACATTTCTTCTACATTGAGAAAACCTTAACTTACACAATTTGTTTTTCTCTCAATAATAAGAAACAAGGTTTGATTCATTGATAAGTCATTATGTGATAATATTTATATTCTTCTTATGTCATTTGATGGAATTAATCTCTTTCGGTCATTTTATAACTTCATTAGACATATAGCAAATTCAATTTGAGAAACTATTCATTATTTCAAGAATAATACTTTTTTCTTTCACATAATAATGAATCTTGTTAGTTAATGTGAAGGGAAGGAATGTTGCTCAGAATATTCTTGTTATTATACCGGTATTGTTATTAACTTATTATTATTCACCAATTAAGTAACTTTTGTTTAAAAAAAAATAATAATAATAATATTGAGTTTTGCAAGTAGAACCTATAATGCGTTAGGCCTTTTTAGATATACATCACTATAAGTTTTTTTTTAAAAACCTTCTATCCTCTCCTCCTATATGTGTGTGTGTTAAAAATATTTAGTATTTTCAAAAAGAATCTATAATGCGTTATCCAATAGGAAATAGGGATGCCAATTATGCATATATACTCTACTTGCACGTGATAAATTTATACTTACTAAGGAACCAATAGCTAAGGGATTTTAACGGTTTCTGTTAAATATCGTTAAATTATTGTTTTGAAAACTTTCATATCGCTTGTTAATGTATGACGCAATCAAAAATAAATACCATATATTGTAAGGAGAATTACAGAAAAATGCTCAGAATTTATACCTTATTTTTCCATCTCCACTTTTCATTTTTATTATTGTCGGCACCTAGGGATCAAATAGATCATAGATGTGAAACTTTTGATAAAACTTTGTACACTTAGTTAACGGGTTTTCAATTTTATTACAAAGAAGGTTCATTCTCAATTTCTCACTCTAAGCAAAATTTTCTCTCTATGTTCAATGGCTATCAAATTAATTTATGAACAAGTTTTAGGCGAAGCCCAAAGTTTTATAAACAGTTTACCGCTTTTAATTTTTCTTTTTACCTTTTATTTTCAAAATATGCTATCTAATTTGGTAACGCTTGTTTTGGAAAGTTATGATTAATATAGAACATGATGACACATGCACTATTTTTTTTTTTTTTGATGGGACACATGCACTATTTTAGTACACATCATTTTTAACCCAAAAAAAAACTTTATTTGGAAAAGTTTTGGGGTTTGACTACTCAGCTAATTTAAAGATCTAAAATGTGCCACGTAGACAACATGCAGACTATTAGATGCAAATTTGGCGAGGCTCCACATAGGAATTTTATGTGGTTCGCATGTAACAGATTTGGTAAATATTAAAATTTTGTGGGCGCACATATTTTTCTTTTTCTTTTTCTTTTCTTTTTAATCTGCGCACATGTTATTCACTACCTAATTTTTCTATTCTCCTGTCAAAATCATCTTCGTTATCAGATATTGCCTATATATTTTCATTCAAATTAGTTTGAATTAAAACCAAATAAGGAAGGTAAAAATAGATTTGGACCAGAAAGTGAGACAACTGTGAAAACATTGACCAATGTAAATTTTTTTTTTTTCTTGTTTGTGAATAAAAGATCTAGGTTCAAACTTGTTTAAATTTGTTTCAAAAAATAAAAAAAACTTGTTTAAATTAAAATTTAATTGATGTCTTGACCCGACAATAAATAACAATTATTGTAAGTCAAACATCATAGATTAAAATTTTGTTACAATTAAAAAAAGTAGAAGGGAAAAATACAATAAAAATAATAATATTGGTAGAGTATTTTGAGTTTAACTAGTTAACAATTCTTAATACTTTCATTAAAGACATCTCGATTCAAATTTCCTCGCTTTCCTAATTAAGGAATCATTTTTAAATATATATATATATATATACACAAACACACTTGGCCACCTTTATTTATATATACACACACACGCGTAATACTATGTACTTGGCCCCCTTTATATATATATATATATATATATATATATATATACACACAGAATACTATGAACTTGGTCACCCTTTTTCACAATACAGCAGTGCAAAAAGGAGATGCAGTTGGAGATTTTCAAGAGGACCAATGTCAATGAGTGTCCCATTGGTTGTGTTGGGGAGTTTACCTTGGTCAAACTAGTAAACCTTTGCATTCAGATTATTACAAGTTCAAGGATTGCAGTTTATTTAGTATTCTGGCAGTATATGGTAATACACATAAATTTTTTTTTTTTTTTCAATAGAGTTATTCTTTCCTAAATTAGCTTACCTTCCCCCCCCCCCCCCACACACATTGGTCCACTAAAATTTATAATTAAATTTGTTTAGTGACTATTGTGTGAGATGATAAAATCTTTTGACATTAAATAAGAGATCTGAATTTTAAACCCCGCTTACACCAAAAACTAATTAATGTTTTGGTTGAATAATAAGAGCAATCATTATAAAGTGAACGTCATAGATTTAATTCTACCGTATCTATATTTAAAGAAAAATGGAAGAGGTGGTACCCTTATAGGTTAATTTTGAAATTATTGTAAATTTTTTGTTTCCCCTTTCCTTTTGGCCAGTTTGATTGGGTGGGAAAGGGGAAAGAATGAAAATTATTTGCTCATATTAAATTTTCTCAACTATAATAAATATATGCCAAAACACATAATTATTAAACTTTATATTTGTTCCAAAAATGCACTGCACTGTAACATTATATAAGTTGGCTTATACTTTATACAACCCAACATGATTTAATGTTCTTTTATTATTATTAATTATTTTATAGATATGTTTTAATGCTCTTAAGTATCATATATACCATGCTCTTCCCCTCTTTCTTGTCTATATTAGAACTTTAAAGGTCCCCTTCTCTCCAATCCCATTCATGAAGTTTAGCAACATTTTATTCCAAGGTATTGCCTGAAAAAATTGCCCACTAAATTAGCTAACATAGTCAAATTAAGTAACCTTTAAGTGACATTAGATTATTATTATTATTATTGGGGGACGAGGATCCAAAAACAGGTAAACAAGCAGTCAATGTTACTTCTGAGAAGCTAAAATCCGAAAATTGATCTAGGGCAGTGATCTCATGATTTGAAGGGAGATTGGGGTAACTTAATTGATGAAGATTCCGAGGACATACTTCGGACCTCAGAGGGACGAGCACTAATTGTATGAAGGGCATAGAGCTAAACCGCCAAAAAAGAAAGAAAACTGACTTGGCATGAAATACGAGAAGGATGAAGAAAGAAGGGTATAAAAGCCATCCCCTCCGCATTAAATACAAGACAACCACTTCTCTTGCCGAATTAATGAGGAAGTAACCATGAACAGTGGTGGCACAGCTAAGATTTTAGTGTAAAACTTGTTGGTATATTCTGAATGAGACAAGAATTCTAGGAGTGTGATTGTAGCTCTCCAAGTGTAGAACCCAAATGCATTTGAGCTAGATATATAATGCACGAGAAAGATCTGGATGAGACTCACAAAAAAGAGTAAAAAAACAAAAATGGAAAGAGAGCCCATTTGTTAGTAACCTCTTCCTTGGAACAGACCTGAGGACCAACACTTGTGTTTTTCTTTAAGCAACTTTCAAACTGAACATCAATTAAATAAATACTATTTCTTTTTCAATTCTATGACATTAGTGGATATCATAAAATAGACTTGACTTCCCATCTCTAAAAAAATTAATTGTGAAATCAAATAGTAAAATCTCCATTTATTACATAAAGTTGATCTTTCGCTTTTTTTGCTCGCCACAATTATTATTATTATTATTATTATTATTATTATTATAAACTCTTGTGTTTTTAACTTGAACCACTTAGGGTATGTTTGGTAACTTTTTTTTCCCTTTATTTTCTGTTTTCAAAAACAATTTTCTATTTTTGAGACTGAAAAACTTGTTTGGCAACTCAAAATGGACAAAAAACAAAAACTGTTTTCAAAACTAAATTTGTGAAGAAAACTGAAAATATGCAAAAGGCTGTTTTCAGCTTCTAATTTTCAAAAGTTAATGAAAACATGCATTTAATTTAATGAATTTGTCTTATGTAATGAGTTAACATTAAATTTCAAATCCTAGTTAAACATATTTTAGTATTTTCTATTTTTTTTCTTCAAAAAACTATCTTTTAATTTTAACTAATCAAACATGTTTTTGATTTCAAAAATACAAGAAAATTGTTTTTTCCTTATATTCCCAAAAACAAAATTTTGAAAATAAAAAACAAAAACTGTTAGGTAACCTTAGTTTCTCCAAAAACAAAAACAAAAAAAACAAAAAAACAAACTTGAACCACTTCCTCTTAATGGAACAAGCAAAATAATAATCAATGGTAGTAGTACCGAGGTTGTCTAGCCATGCACAACAGTGTTTCTTCACGATTCAAAGAAATTAGATAAAGTAAAATAAATTTATCTTCACAAATTGCTAACGCAAGTCAATTGTAATTTGTATCATGCTTCTCGGATTGTTTACTGTGAAGTATGAGGTTCTTAATCTAGATTTAAATCAACAATGTTGACAATTGCTATCCAACTACCGTAAATAAATTGGTCTTTGAGGTCAAAACCTTTTAAATTAGGGTATTTTTTAATAGACAGAATTTTTTTCTAACCCAATTTGAATGAATAATTAATCCTCCACTTATTACGTGAGGATTCAAAAGATCATTTATATATATTTTTAGTTATATGATTTATTTAATGAATCATATAATTTGTTAAAATGATTTATTGACTTATATGATTTAATAGATATGAATGATTTTATAATCGCCATGCTGTTTTAATTTTTTATGAATCATAACATATTAGATGAGACCGTGAGAGGAAGACTTGTTCTTTTGCATTTTAATTTCAAATGTTTGAGTCTTTTTTTAATATTATTATTATTATGTTCATGCCTGTTAATAAAGTGGTTCTCAAATGACCAACTAAAGCTGAGTTTGGATTTTTGGCCTTGGGGTCTGGATTTCTCACCCCAAAAAAAAAAAATTTTTAAAAAAAAAAAAAAAAAAAAAAGAGCCGAGTTTGGATTGTAATGAAAACAACCCATGTTTGCGTTTGGTATTTTATGTCAGGTTCCATGCATATGGAAAAACATAAATTTTGCTTTAAAACTAGGTCCTACGATACTATTCACACATTTAAAAATTATTTTGCTACTGTATTTTCAGTAATAAGTTTTCAATTTTTAACAATAAATGGTATTCAAATAGACTCTAAGCTTGCAATTTCTTTAATGCGTGCCAACTAGTCCAAATTAAAATTCTATATCAAGTAAAATATATCAAGTCAACTAAATAGTCAGGAAAAATTATAAAAGTTAAAATTGCTCACATCACACCCTAACAAGAAGACTCATATGCTTGAATAGAAAGTCATACTGGCATGGATGTTGTCAAAATTATAAAAGTTAAAATTGCTCACATCACACCCTAACAAGAAGAAGACTCATATGCTTGAATAGAAAGCTATTGTCATACCGGCATGGATGTTGTTAGACATATTATGACCTAAATGGCCTAAATTAATTATAGGTCTATGTAATTATAAAATAAGTAAATTAACCTTAGGTCAATCTAAGATCAGTTAAATATTCTTTAGTGTCTTCTCAAAAAAAGAGTATTCTTTAGTATATAAACTCAAAATTGAATTCATTGTAAAACGCTAGCTTAATAAACCTACTATGTAGACATCAAGAGCTTTTTACTGTAGATGTAAGTCATTAAGCCAAACTACACAAACTTTCATGTGTACTTTTTCCTTCATACTTCCCCTCATTATTCAATTATCATATACAATTACTAGCTTCAAGCACATGCGATGAGAAAATTTTTTTTTTTCTAGTGTCATAATTTTCCTTTAAAAAAAAAAATTAGATAAGTTTGTTTTGAAAACATGGATTTAGTAGGAGAGTGTTTTATTTGTAGGCATTTTAAGTGGAGTTAGATATATATTTTTATCTAGTTGTCCTCAAGTGTTCTCCCTATTAAAGGTAAGATTTAAGAGTATTTTTAAACCATGTAAAAGTCCAAAGAGATGAATTCTCTTATAAATAATATAGATAGATACAACAACTTTGACAAATGTGTCATGTATCACTTGAGAAGAAGAAAAAATGGGAAAGAAAATAAAGAGAGGAGGGGAGAGAGAGAAAGAGAAAAGAAAAAGAGGAAAAATGGCACATTAAGTGCCGCATCAATTAGAAAGTTTGCATCAACAATCTATTCAACGTGCCCTTACCCACCTATGCAAAACATTAATAGAAAATTAACGAATATACTATATGGTCTGTTATCGAACATATATATATATATATATATATATAAAATTTGAAGGATCAAAGTAGAACATACTTCAAATTTTGAAGGAGCAAAAGTATAAGTTACACTTAAAAAGAGTAACCATATCATGAACTTAATATGAAGCTCATTACTTCAAATTTCCTAAGGTTAGGAGCTATTTTATTTGATGTTATCTGAAAGCAGAGAAATCTTTCTCTCTTTGAAGGTGTTGTTGTAAAGTTTGAAGAGCTATCCTCTAGAATCTCTAAATTATTTCTTGAACACAAGTCTGCTAGGCCATTTGTCTCAAGCTAAGCCACCTTGGCTCCTTCCATTTCTTCAATCAAGATTAATGTTGATGCTGCTGTGGGCCCTTGTTGTTCTTCCATTGCATCTCTCACCAAAGACTGGAGAGGGGAGCTAGTTTTTGCTTGTTCCAAGAGAGTGAATACCATCTTCCCTCTTCAGGCAGAAGCTAAAGCTATTAAATGGGCTCTAACCTTGGCAGCTAACTTAGAGTTTGAGGCGATTATCATAAAATCAGACTCCCAAGTTTGTTCCAATCTTCTTTATGATTTGGAAGCTGAACCCCCCTTGGAGAATCAAGTCCATTTGTGATGACTCTCAAATTCTCTTGGCATCTTCTCCTAAGATTTCTGTTTGTTGGGTGCCTAGGTTGTGCAATATGGCTTCTCATTCTCTAGCAAAGTGGTCTTTAGTTTGTAATTTTTTTTGGTTCTTTTGATTTTGGTAACAGTCCCCCTTCTTTTGTTTCTGTTATTCAGGGTGAGACTTGTTTGCCTGTGTAGTTTGTTTTCTCTCTTAATAAAATTTATGATTCATAAAAAAAAAAAAAAAAAAAAAAAAAAAAAAAAAGGTTAGAAACTAGAAAACCTTAAAAACTGTTTGCAGGGTGCCTGCAAATACCATAAAGGACCACTTCTTCTCCTTTTAAGTTGTTAAGTTACACAGGCAATTAGATTGGACTACAACATAAGTTATACTAGTCGTAGTTGCTAGGGTTTTGAGATGGGAAGAGAGGAGTCCTAAACATTGAGTCTCTCTTAACTCTATTTATGAGTCACATTATGTATCGTGTGGCAGTAAAAGAAATTAAAAAATAAAATAAATTATAATCAGGTGTAAGATTTGTGAAGCTTGCAAAGTTAACGTGTCAAAATTTTAAAAAGTCAATAAATAGTCAAAAGTTTCGGTTTCATAGTAATATAGATAATATATAAAATATAAATAAAGGTTTTTTTTTTTATATATATATATCCAAATATTACACAACCCCTTTTTTCTCTTTACACAAACAAGCTAAAATTGTGAAGTTGTCCTTCAATAATACCAATGGTTGTTCATCCTAATAACTGGAGATGTAAGGGGATCAGGGACGCACCTCATCTACTTCACCCTTCTGTTAGGACAAAATTCCTTAACCCTACCTCTACCATCCCATTCTTGGTCCCTAATTTTAGTCAAAGTACTCTAATAGTCTGCTGTCATAATCTTTTGCACCAGTTACTACTTTATATATTTGCCCTAAGTTACTTTTAACTTCTTAAGCATGCAGTGTCTCTGAAGGAGATTGTTATGCTAATAAGCTAACAACATAGTTTATATTGCTCTACAAAGAGATGTGAGATTACAAAATTAATAATAAAAAACAAATAAGTCATGAGAATGTTCTCTGCCACTGACCCCTACAAGGCAATCTATAAGGAGTAGTTGACTTGCTTACCACAATTGTTTCATCTGTTAAGGTCAATGAACTCCATAATTTTATCATGCTCCCAAAAGTTCAGTATGAATTTCAGAGATCCATTATGAACAGACTTGCTTCTTCGAGTGTAAGCATTCAACTACCCAATAAATGGTAAAACCTCAAATGCATCGACTCAATTGGAAGTGAAAGCATCCAGTAGTTCAATGACCCATCAGGAAATCTTGCTATTTGGCCTCAAAGCTGCAGAGCACCACTATAAATATTGCCACATTGCATTGAAATCAACCATTAATATTCTAGGTTTAGCATTCTATCAAAAGTATTGATTAGTAATTTAAGAAGAAAGGAAGGCAAAAAGAGACCTCATGATGGGTGAGTTCAGGGAAATTTATGTCATCTATCCTGGAATTGATAAAAGATCTTGAAACTGGGAAGTGAAATAAGAAGCTCAAGTAGCATCAACTCCACTAGGATCCTGAATTTTCACACTGAGGATCCAAAACAACGTGAAATAGCAACATCCAACAGAGCATATATTTTTCTATTATCATACTGATACAATTTTATTTGCTTTGTAATCATAAAATTTGAAACTTTTTTTTGGGGGTTTGGGGGGTTGTTTAAATTGCATATTTGGTCCTCAACCTTTGTCATTTATTTCAAAAACATCCTTATACTTTAAAATGTTACAAAAGGGTCCTTATTGTCATCTGATTGATGGAAAATGTAGACATAGAAATGAAAATCATGAAACCAATATCGCTTTGATGATGTGGAGCCTATGACGTGGCGTGAATTTCATCTATTATGTCAACATTTTCCATTCATCAAACAATGAAAAGAATCATTTTGAAGGCATAGAGACTAAAGTGAAACATTTTTAAGTACAATGATGATTTTGAAACAAAAGTCAAAAGCTGATGACCAAATATGCAATTTAACCCTTATTTTTAAAAAAGAAAATTCTTCATGATGATGCCTCCAAATTCACTAAAATTCCATATTTACTTTCTAGTCACTCTTTTTCTAAAAATAAGATGAGTAGATCAACTGACAATTTAGAGAAAAAGATGATCAAACTTTGCATTGAATGTAAAAATGCCGTTAATAGATCAGCAAATATATAAGCAAATAAATTAACAGTCAAATGAAATATTAAACCACTTCATCTGTAAATAATGGCAGATCTCATTCCAAATTTTTCGTAATTTACAAATATGAAATAGCTGGAGGGAGTAATCATTCAATACAATGGCATGGGTATGTACAAATGCTTAGAAATGGTCACAAGAACTTACTTCTGATGATGGAGGATCCTTGCCAATTCCAACTGCTGGAGTACAATCGTGAGCCATTTGGGGGCCTCTCAAAGGGTAAGTAATATCAATAGGATCACAGTGGTTGATCACTGAGATCCTGAGAAAATTACTAATGTTGTTGTAACCAAGGGATTAGATACTAATTTACAAATCTTTCCCAAAGATCAATCCAAGAATGTTATGTCATAAGTCTTCCACTGATATTCTAAAATCTCATTTTCAAACCACTAAACCAATGAAAGTAGCAACCTATAAGAAGCTGTACAAACTCAATTATGACCCCTGTGACTTTTTGCGTGAAATATATTCAGACCACTTTTTTGGAGCATCCGGATGAATTCCAGAAAGGCGAGCTACAAAATTCTTTTCACTAGTTGCTATTATGCTTGCAATGGAGTAGGGTTTTGTACACAAACCCTTTTCCATAAGCCTCATGTGGAAACTGTACCTAGGTTTAATCCGGTTCTCTAAGTCAAAACACAAAAAGGCAGGGAAAATGTCTAGGTACTCCAAAGAGGACCCCATTTCATGGCAGAGGAAATTCACTTTGTGCTCAATAGTTTCTGGTCTTTGATTTATGACCTTTGGTGTCGACCTTACCATCATACAGAGATTTGAGAATTTAACCCCTAAACGAAGGAGGCAATTAAATCGCTCCTGCAACTCACTACTAGTGCCATGCAAGTGAGCTAGGACCTTCATGGTCAAGGCATTTTCCCCAAAGCCGATTCCATGCAAGAAATTTAATTTATTCATATTATGAATAGGAGTTCTTGAACATTGGATCTTATCCAAGCCATCTCTAAATTCTCTATCCAAGCCTTCATCCGGATCACTAAGGACATAATTAGCTAACAATTGATGACTTCCACTCTTTATCTTATCAAAGAACCATTCATGTAGATCCAAAGCTCTCAACACATTAGGCAGATTAGCCATTTTATTTCTTCCGAACACATACGGATACTTTTGACTAACCAACATTAATTCTTCTGTATCCAATCCAAAATGTTTCAAGAACCCCAACACTGAAACCACTGGCGTTTCTAGATCAAGACTCAAAATATCTGGGCTCTGGAGAAGCAACAAACCAACATCCTCCTTCCCAACACCAAATCTACAAAAGTACTCGGCCTTTTGGACCAAAACCTCTTCTGAGTATTCAATAAAAACATGTTTGCTCCTACCCATCAGCTCCCCCATCGTCCCCCTCACACAACCCAAATCATAAAACACCCGAATTTTCCTACAAACCTCATACCAAGCATCCACATTTCCCTCAATAGAACTTACCAAATCAAAATCTAAAAAAACCCTTTTCAAATCATCAAACAATGCATCAATTTCACTGCCCAATTCACCTTCCCCACACAACACATGAGGAAAAGCTAAACAAATACCTATAACTGAAATATTACTTAACCCATATTCCTTAAACCCACAAAGCCTAGCCTTTAACTCCTCCGAACTCCTACTAAAAATCGAAACCTCATCCTTATACAACTTCCCTAGCATATTCCAAGGAAACCCAAAACCCGAAAGCGCACAAGCCGCATTCAAGACAGTCCCATCTTCAGAGAAAAAGAACTTATTTGCAGGCAAAATGTCATTAACTTCACTATAATCAAGACCAATGCTTTCAAAGAAAAACTCAAATTCATTGATGGGATGGTACCTGAGGAACCTCTGGAAGCTCTTAGAGAACTCTGTGGGCGAAAACTCGAGCTTGACAATAAGATTGGAGACTGAAAACAACGAGTTCTTGGCAATGTGCTCAGCATAAGTGAAGGGCAAGGTCCTAGTGGTGTGGAGATACTCTGTGAGAGCTTTCTGGGCTTCACGGATTGCTTGGGGCCTGTACTTGCCAGGGATTTTGGAGAGGTTTGGGAGTTTTGAGAGGTTTCTGGTGGTGGAGAAGTGGTGGGTGAGGATTGTGAAGAGAGAATTTGAGATGGGCATGGCTTGGTTTTTGGTGGGGTTTTGTTGGGGTTTAAGGATTTTGAGGGTTTTCAAAGTTTCATGACCTTTTTCTTTGGCACAGTTTTAGGGGTTTTGGTTTTGGGCAGTGCTGTAATAATATTTAGTTATGTGAAGCACTGAAGAAGCCAATGTCGCCGAAGATGGAGGAGGACATGGTGGGCAATATATTGTAGGCTTATAGCCAAACTCTATATTTTGAACCCAAAATAAGAGAGGGAAATGACCATTTAACCACATCTCTAATTGTTTCATTAAAAAAAAAAAAAAAAAACACTAATTATATAATAATTGTTAAATTATAAGTGAAAATATCTCACTTGTTAAGAATCTTGTAATTAAATTGACATATTTTAATGTTTTTAGTGAAGATGTCTGTATTTTAATTCTCCCCTCCACTCAACTATTGAATTATCAAAAATAAAAATATAGAGGAACTATAACATTTTTCAAACTAGAATAAAAATTGAAAAAAGAATCTTAAAAAAAAGAAAAAGAAAAAGATAAATATTTATACTCGAAAAGTTGGAAGGGTAATATTCTATCAAATTCCACTTTTTTACATCCAAAAAAAAAAAAATTAAAATTTTTACTTTCTTAGATATGGCTTTTCCAAATAATCTTGTTTTCAAAAGGCTAAAAAATAAATTGTACTAAAAAGGGTTTTCTTCAAATTATATATATATATATATATATATATATATATATAAAGGGGGATTTTCTTTATATTGTTATGTGACAATGAATATAATTATTCACATGTTTTTTTTTTTTAATTGTGTATTTGTATGATTATTAAGTTTTTTTTTTTTTTTTTTTTTTTACACAACAAAATCTTCAACTTGACTATGAGCCAGCCAGCCAACGAAAAGCAATTAATTTCAACCAATCCTCACGAAAGGAGGCAAAAGAATTTATACATTCCTCTTCCAAAAAGTTATGGATTTCGTTTAACTCCTAAATAACTAAATAACTGGTTAATTGTTTCTACACCTATGCTAGAGGTATGATCCTTGGTGCTATACACCACTTTCCAAACCCAATTTCTTTCTTTATTTTTTGGTTGAAAGGGAAAATTCATTAACAAACTAAATAGCAAACACAGGGGCAGGACAGAGCCTACTTACAAATAGCCCAACGGCATCAGCCTCCAACAAGCTAGATAAATCCACAGGAGGGCTAGAAAACACAACAAACTCACTATCAAGCAATAATCCTAGTCTAGCCAAAAAATCAGCGCACTTGTTAGCCTCCTTGTAGATATGCCTGAATCTTCTCTGAGGAATTCGGTTAGCCATAAGTCTACAGTCTTCCATGATAAGTGAGACAAAAGCATTACAAGAGGTGGGAGAGTTAAAAGCATCCACAAAGGCTTTAGCATCTACCTCAATAATAACAGAATGCGCATTTGCTTGAATACACAGATGCAGCCCATCGCGAAGCGCCCATAATTCCGCCATGAAACTATTTGTACTCCCGATCCTCCTAGCAAACCCTTTCACCCAATCCCTATTTTCATCTCTAATAAGCCCACCTCCACCTGCTAGACCGGGGTTACTTGTTGCCGAGCCATCAGTGTTCAAGGTGAGCCAACCAGCCATCGGTTTCTCACATCTGACGCTCCTTATAACTATCCTTTTGGTGGCCAGGCCATTGTTCGCACAAAAATAGAACTCCGAAGCACGATCCACTACTTCTTTGCCTAGTCTGGGATTTGGATTTTTTTGGTTGAAGATGCAAATGTTCCTATCCTTCCAAAGCAGCCAAATGCCAAGTAAGAAAACAAGATTCCAAGGCAGGGGACCCGATTGGTGATAAGAGTTAGATGTGGCATTAGAGATAAGCCAATCCTGTAAGCTCAAGGAAAAGAAGTTGTGCTTGATTACCTACCCGCCCAAGTGCAGCCACACATTCTTACTTACGGGGCAGTCACGCAGCATTTGCAAAATGGATTCTGCCTCAACATGACACCGAGGCAGCAGGCATCAACTTGCAGCCCTCTAGTCGCTAAGCACTGATTCACCCCGATGCTATGGTGCATACACTTCCATACAAAATTTTGAATTTTAGGCAAAATTTTCAGCTTCCAAATCCACTTCCCATTGAACGGGGCATCCCTTAAAGAGTCTGTGGCCAACCCATAAGCACTCTTAAGCTCAAAATCACCCTTGGCCGAGTACTTCCAGGCCAATCTATCCTTTACTCTGGCGGAAAGGGGAATTGGAATGGCCTTTATATCATTGAAAACTTCCTCCGGAAAATTCATTTGGATTAAAGACCATTCCCATCTTCCAGTATAATCCACCACCTCCTTTATCTTTAGATTGGCGGCTTCTCTAGGCAAAGGCCCCTAAATGATCTTTCTTAGGGGACCATGATTAGTCCAATTATCATTCCAAAAATCCAGCTTAATTTCAAAACTCGGAAGCCACTTGGTTCCCTTTTTAAAAATTTCTTCTCCTCGCACCATTCCCTTCCAAATTCTAAAACTAGGCAACTTGCTTGCATTTCTCGAATTAAGTCTCTGGGGGTTGCAATACTTCATCCTCAAAACCTTTGCCCATGGGGCCTTATCTTTAGTGTGGAATCTCCAATTCAGCTTTGCTAACAACACTGTATTCCTTCCCTTTGCTATTTGAAGCCCTAATCCCCCTTTTTCTTTAGCTCTTGTGACCTTCTTCCAGCCCACCCAATGCATTTTTCCCTTCTCTTCAGTTGATCCCCACAGAAAATTCCTGTTAACTCTATTAATATCATCCAACACCTTACTAGGCAGTAAGTTGCATTGCATAATATATGCCGGAATAGCTGAAGAAGATGCTTGAATCAGCACCGCTCTTTCAGCCATAGAAAGGAGGTTGGCCTTCCACTCTGCAAGCTTACACTTCACTCTATCTAGAACAAAACCGAGATCCTGGGTATTATTTCCTTTGTGTTTAATAGGGAAGCCCAGATATTTCCCCAGACACTCCGTTTGATGGAAACCAAGGATGTCACTCAAAGCCTCCCTATCATCAGGATCAATATTCGGAGAAAAATAAACCCTGGACTTAGACTCACTCACTGTCTGCCCGAAGTACCCACAAAATGTATCAAGAACCTCCCTGATGGCATTGCAATTTTCGGCATTCGCCTTAGCGAAGAAAACAAGATCATCAGCAAAGAACAGATGAGAGAAGGCCGGACCACTTCTAGACGCCTTGATCGGACACCAAACTTTAGCCTCACACTTCTCTTAAATGAGCTAATTTAAAAATTCCATACACAAGATAAAGATGTACAGGGATAGCGGATCTCCCTGCCTTATACCTCTAGATGGCTTGAACGGATCAAGGCTCCCTCCATTAAAAAAAATCGATGTCGAAACAGAAGAAATGCAACTCATTATAATCTCAACAAGATTATCCAGAAAATTGTATCGGATCAACATACCCCTAATGAAGCTCTATTCAAGTTTGTCGTAAGCCTTCTCTAGATCAATTTTTAGAGCCATGTAACCACCTTTCCCTTTAGCTCTCCCCATGGTATGGATAATCTCCTACACAACAATAGCATTATCCACTCCCCTCCTACTAGGAACAAACACTGCTTGACAAGGGGAAACAAGTTGATCCAAAAATGGCCTAATCCTTCCAACCAGAATCTTGGACACTATATTATACACTGAATTGCACAAACTTATGGGGCGGTAACTACCAATAGACTCAGGCCCTTAGGTCGGAGTGAGTACAATATTCATACTATTCAAAAATTCCGAAATTTTTTTCTCTCTAAAAATAGCATGCACCTCCTCACTCACCGACCTTCCTATAACCAGCTAGAATCTTTGAAAAAATCCCGCATGCAGCCCGTCCGGGTCGGGGGCTTTGAAGGCTTTTAAAGACCAGAGAGCAACTCTAATTTCCTCCTCCGTCACCATGTGGCTAATGCTATTCTTCTCGTCACACGAAAGCTTAGGTTGCCACTGCAAATTATAGCTAAATTCACGTGTTGCAACCACTTGGGAAGTAGTATAGATTTTAATAAAATCTTCTCCGAAGTGATTTGCAACCTCTCTTTCCTTTGTCAACCAAACCCCCGCATCATTCTTAATTGCAGTGTTGAAATTACGCTTCCTACGAGCTAGAGCTAAAATGTGATAAAATGAAGTGTTTCTATCTCCCAAGATCATCCGATTAATTCTAGATTTCAGAGCCCAGAGATCCCTCTCTTGCTCCAGCACAACATCCAGCTCCTTACAAAGCTGGTTCTCCAATGCTACTAGAGAGGAAGACGGCTGATTGGCCAAAGACCTTTGCACCCCATCAAGCCGGGCCAAAACTCTTCTCTTTTTTTGAAAGATATTACCGAACTGATTTTTATTCCATAAACTGGCCTGCTTGGAGAAAACATCTATTGCTTCCATAAGCCTCCTTGGGTACTACCAAGCCTTGTTAACCACACTCATAAAAGATGGGTCAGATAGCCAAAAGGATTGGAATCTAAACGGTGTTGTGAGATGCGATTGCCTCTTAGGATTGGTTTCCATCAACACGGGGCAATGGTCTGAGTGACACCTAGTTAAGTGCGACACTTTAGCATCTGGATAAAGTAAACACCAACTAGGATTCATAAAGAATCTATCAATTCTCTCTTGGATGAGGCTATTTATCTCCCTTCTATTCGTCCACGTATATCTCGGCCCATTAAACCCCATATCCACCATATTGTATTTATCCAAACAGTCCTTGAACATCAGCACTTTGTTTATACTAACCGGTCTACCCCAAAACTTATCATCCCCAATAAGGGGTTCATTAAAGTCACCCGCAATAATCCGCGGTTTACTATGGAGATCAGCAACCTTAGAGAGATTATCCCATAACACCTATCTCTCCACAATTCTAGGACTAGTATACACAGCAGTAAAATCCAAGCAAGGTTAGAGGGAAGTACCTTAACTTCAACATGAATTTCTTGCTCCGTGCTCACGAGAGGCACCACCTCCACTATATCTGAGTTCCATAACAGCCAGATTCCACCCGCAAACCCCATCGTGTTGGTATGTATAACACCATCAAAAGGAAGACGATTTGTAATCTCCTTTGCTCTATCTCCCCCAACTCATGTTTCCATTACAACCAAAATGGAAGGATTATGAATCCTAGCCAACTCCCTAACATGACTCTGAAAATTGGGCTTCAGAGCGCCCCTACAATTCCACACTATAATATTCATAATTATTAATGACAATTTCTATTGAACTCAAAAAACGACTAATTTAGCCCAAAAAGTGACCATAGAGTAAGCTTATTTGAAGCTAAAATCCATATATCCCATACCCTCTCATCAATTCTATTAACAAATACTTGGAGGGGCATCACTTTCATATCCTAGACTAGATCATTTAGGAGACAAATAATCCATTCCTAGCCCACTCAGAACCTTTTAGAAAGAGAGGACAACCCTTTTCCATGACATACCCACATGCAAAATCCCTTTCATCTCAAAATCATATTCATGTCAAAGTTATGTCGTAGGTATCTGTTGAATAAAACCTTTGCCCAAAGATCATATTTATCGGTATGGCTCTGCCAAACCAAGTTAACAATGGAAGCTAAGTTACGGGGCCTGGAAGCATGAAACCCAACCCTCCAATAAAGCTTG
Source organism: Quercus lobata (assembly GCF_001633185.2). Classification (NCBI taxonomy): domain Eukaryota; kingdom Viridiplantae; phylum Streptophyta; class Magnoliopsida; order Fagales; family Fagaceae; genus Quercus; species Quercus lobata. Next base: position 31,159,811 of record NC_044907.1, on the reverse strand, counting down.
GGTTTTGCTAACCTTGTGCCAAGTAACTAGGTGTATCTTTCTTCAATGTCAATGAACCCCTAAAGGAAATTACAATTAGCTTCATCAGGTAGGTTAAAACTTGAACCGATCGAAAGTGCAATGCATTGGACCAATAAGGTAGGGATTGCTTTAGCTATGGACTGGATCAAAGTAACTCAATCTAATAGTGACAAAATATTGGGCATTGATTCTCTCATATTCATTAGTATACATCGTCCCTAGACATTGTAGGGGCCTTTTTTTTTTTTGGGGTCAAAATACACGTGTCAAGATATTTGTAGACACTTCTTTGACAAAGGCCGGTGGGGTTGGAAATTGGGCCTAGTTCGTTTTGCAAAATAGGCCCAACTGGAATTAGGCTCGATATGTCTTGTAGAATGGGCTCCATTGAACCAATTTGTAGCAAAACAAATATTCCAAACAAATAATAAAAGACAACCTAGTAATTTGTTAGCTCACAACAAAATTAGCATATTAGTAAGTGTTTAATGACTATATTTTGTAGCACATATATATATGAGATGAGTTCAAGTTACACCTAATGTAACTCTTTAGAGTTACACATTTTTTACACTGTTGGATTTAAGTAGATCCAACGGTTAAAAAAAGACCATCATTATTACAAATATTCTTATTAAGATCTCATTAATTACCCTCATTTATTACATTCTAAACCTATCTCTTAACCCAAAAACGTTTGACGTCTAACTCTCTCTCTCTCTCTCTACCTCCTCCACCATTGTTCCACCTCTACAGGTTGCCAGCAAAAAAAAAAAAAAAAAAAAAAAAAAAAAAAAAAAAAAAAAAAAAACCAAGCCGAAAAATGAGCAAGGTAGATAGAGTAGGTAAGTGTTTTGTGGCTGTACTTGCACGTTGCAGTTCATAATTTCCATAAGTGTTAATTATTTCCACAATCCAAATAAAGCATTATTTGTCTTGTTCTCCATTTTTTTCTACGCCCAGCATTAAAATTTCTTCAATTGAATGTGATTGTCCTATTGTCCGATGATTGTCATGGAAATCGAAGGGAATAGAAAGAGAGGTGTGTTATAGCTAGGCTGAAGTGAAGGAATATGTTTAGTCCCAAATGAGAATATGTAGATAAAATTTTACCAGTCTTTTGAAATTTTACTCATCTTTTAACATTGTGATTAAAAACATGATTTCAATAACGTAGGACTGTGTACGACGAGTGTAAAAAATAATGTGGGACTCTCATTAGTCCTTGGCAATGGTTGTTCAACGATTGATGGTTGCACGCTATGTGGACATAAGTTGGGGTCATTGCTGTGCTGAAAGCCTTCATGTAGGCACTTGGTAACTCTATTTCTATTTGTGACGTCTTTGAATTAGCAAGGTCGCAAGAGTAGAAAATGGCAACTGTTTTTTTTTTTCTTTTGTTGGCAACTTGTAGAGGTGGAACAATGGTGGAGGAGGAATGGTGGAGGAGACAAAGAGAGAGAGAGAAACGGAGAGAGAGAAAGTCAAATGTCAAACGTTTTTGGATTTAGAGATAGGTTTAGAATGTAATAAATGAGAGTAATTAATGAGATTCTAATGAGAATATTTGTAATAATGATGGTCTTTTTTTAACCATTGGATCTACTTAAATCCAACAGTTTAAAAAATGTGTAACTCTTTAGAGTAACACCAGATGTAACTTGAACCCATCTCTCTCTCTCTCTCTCTCTCTCTCTCTCTCTCTCTCTCTCTCTCTCTATATATATATATATATATATATATAAAGATAGAGAATTGTTCTCTGCAGAATAAAACTTAGCCAAGAAAGATCTTAGGTTCAATTCTCATAGTCTTATTGCTTAATATCAGCACAAAACTACGGAGTTTGGAACTTTAGTCAACCTTAGCTGAGGAGAAGAAGCCCGAAGAGTAGTGCATTTTTTGGGAGAAAGGGAGTACTTTAGTGGTGCATGCCAAGATATTCTACAAAGGGTTTTCTCTACTACTCTCTTAAAAAACTATTCTGCCACAATTCTTTTTCTATTCTCTCTAATTTTTTTTACTGCACTACTAATACTTTTTTTTTCTCTTCTTGTTGATGTCCCCTATGGTTGAGTTCTATTCCTATTCATACACAAATTTTGGGACTTTCCTACCCCTTTTTCCTGCTAACTCTCTTCCTCTTTCTTTGGCAATTCTTATTACAAAAGAGGTTTTAATTTCTTTCTCTATTTGGTAAATAGAATAATCTCTCAAATCACAACGACCCTTCTTTTCTAACAAGGATTCCTATGGAGTAATTGATGCAAATTGATTATCTTATTTAACCAAGGTTCAATCTTAAGATTTCCAAAGCATGCACCATATGGTTCATCATATTCTCCATCCATTCGGGCAAAGCACTTCCCAGCAAGTCTTTTTTCTGAAGCAACCATGGCAGAATCCCAAAAACCAAATACCCCCTCCCTTCCACCAAGTCACAACTCCCGAACTTCAATCAGCGATAAATCTTCCTTTCTTTCCAGGTTTGGGATGCAGAGGAATAGTACCAATCCTTTTCTTCACATTGCTCAATGTTTGAAATTACAGAATGGTTTTACTTACCTTCATGCTCAATAACTCTCTCTATTTTCCCTTCCTCTTTTCATGGGGTGCTCAGAGCCTCCAATTCTCTTATATAAAAAGTATGGGGCTTCTTGGGCTCATTTAAATTCTTTGGATCATTTTGCAGAAGCCCCTTTTGTGGGCCTTTTATTCTTTTCAGCGTGTTTGGGCCATCTCTTGGGCCTTTTTTTGCTTTTATCATGGGCTTCTTAATGAGAGTTGCTCTCTCTCCTTTTTTTTCTCACTTGTGGGTAACCAAGCCTCTATTGATTACCTAATCCTAAGGCATTCTACAGCAAACCCTTTTCTTTGGTTACTTAGCTAGTTTAGAAAGGACGTGCAGGGACGGACACAAGTGGGGGCCTAGGCCCCCCTAACCCAAAATTTTTATTTTTTAGTAGGTTAATTTTCAAAAAAGAAGAAGAAGAAGACTTGGGCCCCCCTCCAAAATTATCAACCATTAACCTAGCTAGCCAGCCCACATGTAAATCTAAAAAATAAAAAATAAATCCAAAAATATGTAAACCTAGTAGTCCAAACTCCAAACAAAAAAAAAAAAGAAAGAAAAAAAGAAAAGAAGAACTAAGAGGCAAGATAGAGAGAAAGTGAGAGGTGAGAGATTGAGAGAGACCCAGTCTTGTCGTTGCCCACGTCGTGACGCCGCCACCACGTGACAAAGGGAAATTGAGAGGCGAGAGCTTGAAATCTTGCCACTGCCCATGCCGTGATGCCACCACCACACGAGACCCATCTCGCAGACCCATGCGAGACCCACCACGCGAGACTCATCTTGTCGTGATGCCGCCAGTTGCTCGATCTGCCCAGCCCAGCTTCATTGCTCCAGCCTTCACGGTTCACACTTCACACTCAAGTAATTAATCTGTCCTTCAAAACCTAATATAATGTTTGTGAATCTCAGAATATGTGCTTGTGGTGTTTGTGTTTTTACTGATGAGTGATGATGGTGATTGTGAATTGAAGATATGAATCTGTGATTGTGACTATCTCTCTTATATTATATAGATAAGAGAGAGAGTCTGTAGAGTCTGTTGTAGAGATTAGAGAATATATTAGTGTTTAACTATTTGTTGTGTGGTAGTTGGGCAATAAAATAAGGACGAGTGACAGAAATAGGAATAGTAATTCAACTTTCAAGGAATAAAAATGGTAATGTTAGGAAAAGTATTTGTTGGTAATGCATAATAAATTCATAGTGTCAGTAGTGGGACTGGACGAGTGACATAAAAAAGAGATAAAGGCAGAGATACAAAGACAAAGACAAATCATATAATATAATAAATTGTCACACAAATTTAAAAAGATTACAATGATTCACTTGCACCTATTGTTAATTCATAATGCTATAACTAGTAATTTGAAATTAGATAAATTTATAAATTGAAAAGCAGTGGGAAATACTAAATTTATAATTAAATGCTTCATGCATATTACCTAGATTCTAGTATTTGTTTTTACTTAGTAACAACAATTAGTTTGTTTGTAAGATAATATATATTATTCTTATTTTATTTGTAGATCATGAGTAAATCAACTACAATGTATGATTTTTTCCAAAAGAAAAGATTCAAATTTTTCAAAAGTTAATGTAGTATTGCCAACAACTAATGTTGCTATTCCAATTTCAGAAAATGTCAATGTTCCAATTCTAGAAAATATTCATTCCTCGATTTTGGAAAATGTCGATGTTCCAATTTTAGAAAATGTTGATATCCCAATTCCAGAAAATGACCATATCCCTCAAACAAAATTTAAAAAAGTTGATATTGATTCTTTGGATTATGATCCCAGAACACGTAAAGAAATATGGAAATATCATGTTAATCAACGTGATGACATTCGACGAGCTTACATCAAAAATTGTCCGCACCAACCTCGTCTAGATACATACAAAAACACGGAGAACATAATCGTAGTTTTCAAGCTTCTTGGTCTGAATACCATTCAACATGGCTTGAATATTCTCCAACAAAAGATACAGCTTATTGCCTACCATGCTTTATCTTTCATAAGCCAAATGGGGTTGTGGGACAAAATGCATTCATTGTTGGTGGATTTATAAATTGGAAAAAAGTTGGGGGCAAAAATTGTTATTTTCAAAGTCATATGGGGATAGATCCTAACTCGGCTTATAGAGTTGCAGAGCAAATATGTAAGGATTTGATGAACCAATCGCAGCATTTACAAAAGGTGATTGATCATTTCACTACATAATAAATTGCAAATAATCGGTTGCAGTTGTAGGCCTTAATATATGTTGCCCAACATCTTGCCTTTCAAGCTATATATTTTAGAGGTCGAGATGAAAACTTTAGTTCATCTAATCGTGGAAACTTTCTTGAAACATTGGATATTGTGACTTTTTGAAATGAGAAGGTTGTTGAAATAATAGAAAAAGCTCCCAAAAATGCAACCTGCATATCACCTAGGATTCAAAAAGAAATTCTACATGTTTACTCAACCAAAGTGAAGAAGGCAAATCAGGAAGAAATTGGTGATGCAAAGTTTTGCATAATGGTTGATGAAGCTCGTAATGAGTCCATGAAAGAGCAAATGGCTATGGTTTTTAGATATGTTGATATAGAAAGCTTTGTGAAAGAGCGTTTTTTTGAGCTTATTCATGTTGTTGACATTGCGGCTTTGACTTTAAAGAAGGGGATATATTCTTTGTTATCTCAACATTGTTTGGATATACAAAATATTTAAGGGCAAGGATATGATGGAGCAAGCAACATGTGATTATGTGGAATGGATTACAAGTTTTGATTTTGAATGATTGCTCATATGCTTGTTATATTCATTGTTTTGTACATCGCTTACAACTGGCATTAGTAAAAGTATCAAAACAAGTTGTTCCCATTAGTGGGTTTTTTTCTAAAATTGATTTTGGTGATCAAAATTGTTAATGCTTCATGCAAGCGTAATGAGCAATTGAAAGTTGTCAATGCTAATGAAATAGCACGTTTGATTGATCTTGAAGAGCTCAAGATTGGAAGTAGACTTAATCAAATTGGCATTTTACAATGACCTGTAGAAACACGTTGGAGTTCACATTTTAGATTAGTTTCTAGCTTACTCCAACATGTGAAGTTTTACTAAACATAATTGATAATGCAAGTGGTGGTGAACATCGGGCAGAAGCAAAGTCAACTTATGATGGTTTAAATTCATTTGAATTTGTCTTCATCTTGCATCTTGAGAAGGAAACTATGGAGATCACTGATAAACTTTATCAAGCTTTGCAAAGCCAATCTCAAGACATTTTAAATGCCATGCATTTAGTTTTATCTACTAAAACACTTATTCAAAAATTTAGAGATGATGGATGGGATGGCTTACTTGCCACTGTAATATGATTTTGTGAGAAACATTGCATTGATGTCCTAGATATGAATGCTTGTTATTTTGGGAGGCGAGGCCAAGCTCGTAAACAGCAAGATGACTTTACAATTAAGCATCATTATCGAGTTAATCTTTTTTATGCTGCAATAGATTCTTAACTATAGGAACTAAATCATCAGTTTAATGGGATGCAATAGAGTTACTTAGGCTTAGCTCAGCTTTAGAACTTGAGAGGCATTAAATTCTTTCAAAATTAGTGATCTTTGTTTGTTGGTAAAGAAGTTTGTTGGTAAAGAAGTTCTATCCATAAGATTTCATGGATTATGACAAACAAGTGTTAGAGAAGAACCTTTATCATTATGAGCATAATGTAGTCCAGGATCTAGAGTTCAAAAAATTGAAAAGTTTATCTAAGTTGCGTCAATGGTTAGTGAGAACTGGAAATTCAGAACACCACAAACTTGTTTATAGAATGATGAGACTTGTGCTTACTCTTCCGATTTTTACTGTAACTACAGAGCGAGCATTTTTAGCTATAAAATTTGTCAAAACTAACATTCATAAAAAAATGGAAAATGATTTTTTGAGGGACTCTCTAATGTTATACATTGAAAAGAATATAGCTTTGACATTTAAAAGATCATCGAGTTCCATTTTCATAGATAATGTATTAAGAGACAATAGTGTTTTGTATCTTTTGTTTTTGTTGGTAGATGATTGCATCTTAATATATTAAAAAACAATGATTTTTATATATTTTTCTTGGTTGATAGTTTGTTAGTACTGTATGGATGTGTATTTGAATTTTTTTTTTTTGCTTATCTCCGCCCCCTAGCTTGAAATCCTGGGTCCATCCCTGAGGACGTGGGTCTAGTAATAGGTTCTTTAGGTCCTTTCTTCCTTGCTTTTCTTGGGCTTTTCTCTAGTGGGTTTGAGACTTTATCTTCTGGGCCATAATATAAAAAAATGGGCATCAATACACATCTCTCATTTTCACATTTTAAATGTGAACATCAATAAAGAAATATGTGTATATCATGCATGAAATTATGAACTTTGTGCATATGAAGTATACAACAAGTACAAAATGATATTTCTATAAAAGATTAGCTTTTGAACTGTCAATCTAGCCATGACCTTTTCAACCCAAAAAATCATAATCTCGTCTTGGGGAGCTCGCATGGCCAACAAGAAAATCAAGATATTTTTTCCCAGTTCATATGCAACCCTAATTAGCATTAATTCTGTAACTATTAAATACATAAAGAAACACATATAAATGAATGGTAGAGAAGTTATTCTAAGATGGTTTAGAAGACAAATTATCATTTTTTTGATTGAGGATTATGCTTGAAGAGCTTTTAGAGATGGCCTATTCCTTTGCATTCAACTCCTCCCCTCCTCGGTTGAAATTGAAATGGATGCTTGCTTAATTGTTAATTTTATAAATAGAGGAACTAACACCTCTAGATCCTTATCTCATCTAGTTGATGATTGCAGGCCCTTTTCAGTAGGATCCCTTGCTACTAGCTGAAGCGTTGCTTTCGAGAAGCAAATAGTGTGGCTCATGCACTAGCAAAGGAGTGGCATTGAGATTGAAGAAGATTTTGTTAATTTTTTGAGCCTTTCTTCTAATTATTTTTATGTCACTTAATCAAGATACTTTGGGTTATGCATATCTAAGGCATTGCCAAAACAATGCCAACAATTTGTAGTTTCTTCCTTCATCTATGCCAGATTCCACCGCCCCCCCCCCCCCCCCCCCCCCCCCACCCAAATAAATTAATTAAAAGAAAGAAAGAAAGAAAGAAAGAAGAATAAGATTTAGACTTAGACATCTTGGTAGATCCCAATTAACATATGAGTGATATTGACATTGTTCTTAGAAATCATTAATTACATATTGATAGATGCCAAAAGGCATAAGAGTGATATTGATAGTCCACTCTACGTATAAATCATTAACTGCATTTTAATTAATAGTTTATCACTACTGTGAGAATGTAATTATTTCTTCTTATTTTCTCAAGCACATAAAAAATGCATGATTATCTTTTGATAGTTCCCAACCGGCATGTTGACGAAGGGAGTCAGTCAAAATGTCAAATACTCGCTTTGCAACTTTGGGGGCTATATATAGATTGGAAAATGCTAATGAATGTTCTTAACCTTAGGGCAATAGTTAATAATCCATTTAAAGAAAATTTTTATAGGAAAAGAAAAAAAAAACAATTAATGTTTTGACAACTTTTTCAATTTCCCATAAAAATGATGTCAAAATTTTTTTAAATAAATTGTTAACCATTGTCCTAAGGGCACCTATTAGCAACACCCATATAGAATAAACAATTAGACATCAACATTATAACTAGTTAATTACTATATATGATAAAAAAAAATTAGACAACAACAATATATTGTACATAAAAAAAAATAAAAACAAAAATATAGTATATTGTATAACACAATAAGCATTGGACAACAACAGTATCAATATTACTAATAATAATATATAATAAACAATTTACTCAAAAATGTATAATAAAAACAAATGTTCCACTCATGACTATAATTGCAACACCATTCCATTAAATAAATATAATTCCTATATCATTATTCATTATACTTATAGTTTTATCATCACCACCACAAGGTGTGACTTGGTGGTAGAAGTCCTCATATGACAGGACTTGAGCCATTCGACTATAAATTTTTACAACAATAATCCTATCAAGGTTCCAATGGTACATGTAATACTACGTATTGCCATCATGTGACGTGAGGTTGATAAGTCTACACTAGACTGGGACAGACCTAGGTGGGGCCTGGGCCCCCTGGGTCTAATTTTTTATTTTATTTTATTTTTGTTATTATATATTTCTTTTTTGTAGTTGGACTCCCCTTGCAAAACCTTAGACCCCTCTTCTCCTTAATAAGCCTAGCTAGCCTCACTCAAATAGCAACTATCCAACTCAAAATTTTAACAAAAGCAATAAAAACATTCACAATGATGATTGTATTTTAACAAAAAAAAAAATTATTTTACCACCAAAGAATCAAAAATTCATGTGTTATTAGAGAAGCTAAAGTTAAATTGTTTGCAACTACAATAAATTGTTATAAATACCAATTGACTGTAGCAAGTTGTTAAAAATAAAATATAATATTTTATTAACATTTTATCTCTTCCTTTAATTAAAAAACTCAAATTCCCTCTCTTCTTTTATTATTTTAATGAGTTGTTTATATTATCTTAAATAAAGTGATAAAAAAATAGAACAATATTTGATATTGAGTGTATTATAAAGTTATGTGGTAAAATAGATAAAATAGTTTTTTGATGTGCTAAAAGCTAAAATTTTTAGCATGACCACTGTAAATGCTCTAACTTCAATAAATAAATAAATAAATCTTAGGCAACCTAGTATTAAAAAAAAAACATTATTTTTTCTTTTGTTTTTATCTTTGTTAGTAAATGATTGCATCTTAATGTATTTAGAAACAACAATTTTGAGTATTTATAATTTTTTAATACTATATGGATGCCTATTTGAATTTTTTTTCCCTTTATACTCCGGCCACGCTAGTTTAAAATCCTAGGTCTGTCTCTGACACCAGAGACCTCCTTTTTTTATTCAACAAAAAAAATATAGTTTTATCATCAATATATATATATATATATATATATATATATAACCATCATATTAAAATTTGTCAGTTTCTCAAAAAAAAAAAAAGTATTAAAATTTGTCATAGTGAAAGTGTAAAATGAAATGACGCAAGTTTTAAGAGAGTTTTTTTTTTTTTTTTTTTTTTTTTGATTCGATGGAAACACTTTATGTAGAATAAATCTTAAAAAAAAAATTCTTAAAATTTGACTTATTTTTCTATATGTGGTTGTGATCTTGAAAATAAGTGAAAAAAATAAAAGAAAATAGAAATTGTTGTTGTTTGTTACATACACAAAACCATTGATATTTCTTATCATTAATAATCATATAAACGAAAACTTTGATTCACAATAGAAACCTCAAGTGGGAAAATATTTCGTATCCTTTACCATTTAAAAGCCTCAAATGGAATATATATAGACTCAAACTTTTACTAATTTAAAAAAACAAAAAACATTTTCATTTTATTGGACTTACTTTTTTTTCTTCTTCATTATATTTTTTTTTGTTCGTAAAATATGAGCAACATATTTTGGTTTGGACTCATACAGTTTAAGACATTTCAAAATTAACCAACTTAATCTGTAGCTGAATTGACACTTTCCTATGTACAAAGTGCTTGGGGGTCTGGGGGAAAATGATTCGAGTTGCAGGGTTAGCAATGTTGTAATTATTTCTCAAAAAAAAAAAAAAAAAAACTTAATCTATAATCACTAATCATCATGAGAGAGAGAGAGAGAAAAAAAATAACAGATTAAAGACAAAGTTGGGTTTAGAAATCAAATTAGTCAATTTTGAAATGTCCCAAAACTAATTTATCTATATTTTAATCTTATATATATATATATGAGATGGGTTTAAGTTACACTTAGCATAACTCTTGTAAAGTTACACATGTTTTTACACCGTAGATTTCTAGAAGATCTAATAATTAAAAAAGATACCATTAAATGCTATTACTTTCTACCTTATAACCTAATTAATATTTAATACTAGCATTCTCTCTCTCCTTATTTATTGTTTTCCACTAAATAATATTTTCTTCAACACAATCTAACAATATATATATATATATATATGCTACGTTAAACATTTTCAAACTTCCAAAGTTCCAACCTGTTTCAAGTAAATAAATTTCATTAAACTTTTCAATAAAATTAGGCTAGAAATGTCGGGTAATTATTTATTTATTTTCCTCTCTCTTTCAAATCTCTTGAAATGTATTTAAAATTGTTCCAAATGGCAAAACACAAACAAAACTCAGCCAAGTTTCCTTGCACGACTTGGCTAGCTTAAATAATAAATATAGTGGGAGAATGCTAGCCAAGTCGTGCAAGGAAACTTGGCTGAGTTTTGTTTGTATTTTGCCATTTGGAACAATTTTAAATACATTTCAGGAGATTTGAAAGAGAGAGGAAAAAAAATAAATAATTACCCGACATTTCTAGCCTAATTTTATTGAAAAGTTTAATGAAATTTATTTACTTGAAACAGGTTGGAACTTTGGAAGTTTGAAAATGTTTAACGTAGCCTATATATATTATTTGGTGGAAAGCATATATATATATATATTGGGTTAGATTGTGTTGAAGAAAATATTATTAGGTGGAAAGCAATAAATAAAGAGAAAGAGAATGCTAGTATTAAGGTAAACTATATAATTGGTCCTTATCCTTTACATCATATTTTAATTTGGTCCCTAATATTTCAATTGTGTCAATTTAGTCCCTACCATTTTAGAATCATGTCAATTTGGTCTTTACCGTTATGTTTTGGATGGAAATATCTAATGAGTCTAACAATATAATTAAAAAAAATAGTTTTTCTTTCACATCAACTGCCAACAATATAGCCACGACATACTTAAAAGAAAAGAAAAAAAGAAAAAAAATACCCCCTCATGTGTTGTATTTAGAGGCCGGGCGATTGACTTTATATAATAAAACTCAGTTTGTCAGTTATAGCCACTGTAGAATGATTGTACAATATATATTAATGGACTCGGTTAGATCTATTGGTGAAAGTTCAAATAGTGTAAAAACACCCTTGAATGTTTAGACCCCCAATTTACAAATTAACCAATTCAAGTTTTATGTCAAACAACTAGTGTGCGGAAAATGAACAAAAGTTATAATATAGAATTGGAAAAACTATCTAAGCCAAATTAAAATCACAACCCACAGCAGATAATAAAAGGCAAAGATAAAAGGGAAGGAAGATGCAAACACAAAGACAACACACGATGTGTTATCGAAGAGGAAACCGAAGCCATCGGTGTAAAACCTCTCCGCCGTCCTCCAAGCGGTAAACAATCTACTAGAAAATGTAGTTGGAATACATGGACAGCAATAGACCCTCCAAGCCTAATCTACCCAGTGCACCTAAGCCCTCCAAGCTTCTTGCTCCAACGAGGTTGCGCCAAAACTTTTTCTTTTCTAACTTCCTAGATTCCGCTACTAGACCATAGCATCAACCAATGTAGATTGGTTCCTTCCTAACTGCTTTCCAGAACACCAAACAGCCCTCTCACAGTAATGAATATGGTGAGAACAAGGTTTTGGTAAAATACCTCTCAAGGGTTTGACAATGGAGAGGAAGAGAGTTGAGGAATTTGAAGAGACTCTAATGTATAGATTGTAGGTGAATCAATCTTGTTTTATTCTAGGGTTTCTCTCTCAAAATTCTCTCTGGAAACTCTCTTTCTTTTGTGGGTATAAGGGGTATATATACTAGGGTGAGAGAGGAATGTGAAACATCAGGTTTTTCAAAATAGGGCTGGCTCACGGCTTGGCCTCGCGACTTGACTGAGTTGCGAGATCTAGTCGCGAGATAACCGTATGGCCAGTTGTCCTATAGTGCTCCAGCTAGCATGACTGTTCACCTTCTGGCATGCTTGGCACGTGTGCTGTATCTGGTGGCTTGCAGCCGCGAGTCACCCGCGAGATCCAACCGCGAGTCTCTGTTTTCTTGCATACTCTTGAGCATTCGACACTCTATCTCACTCACTACCCTTACAACAAAACCCACCTAAATACAAGGTTACTAAATGCTGAAATACAAGCAAATTTGGCACGGAATAAAGCCAATAAGATGGTTGATTAAATTCAATCTTACAATCTCCCCCTTTGGCTATTCCGTGACAAAACCCTAAAACATACTCTAGACTTAACATGTGAGTTGGGAACAGTTGAGCAAAACTCTCTCACACCTAACTCTAGAAGCTGTGAAGCACTTGAATCATAAAAATATGAAACTCCTGAAACACAACAATACACCATGATCATTGTATGCAGAAAAGTATGAAATGCATATGAAACAGGCTTAAGGTGATCAAGCAAAGATGAAGTGAAGTATCAAATCATGACTTGATCAACCAAGTAATCACCACAAGGTAGTGATCACAGTGCTCATTCACACTTGGAATGAACACTTGAACATACAAGTTAACAAGAACAAAGCAAGTTACTTGTATGCCTAATACTCAACCAATGCATAATACACTAAGTATATGCATCTAGGAACAATCCTCCAAGGGCATAAGAGTGACAGTACTTAAAAGAAAATGCAAGACATTTAGATAGAAGTATTGATTTAAACAAAGCATAAAAGGCTGCATAAAGCATGGTACAAACCATCAAACTTACAAATATGCATAAAAACATAACCCTAAAAGCTTACAAAAGCAACATGGGTACAAATCACAATATAAACTGAATAACATCAATAATATATATATAAATAGTAAACCAAGTTTATGAGTTAAGAGTTAGAAACAAAAATACACCAAAACCACAGTGTATCAAACCCATAGCACCAAATTATCAAAAACATAAACCTATAAATTTAAAGGATAAGACTTAAAACAAAAGTATGTGTGTACTCCCCCTATTACTATGCACACTTCCCTTTGAGCTTTCTCCCTCTTACTAAATGCTCTCCCCCTTTTTGGCACGGATAGCTAAAGGCTGTCTTCCAACTTCTGTTGAATAGCTTCTAACTGATTCTCCATGGTCTCGAGTCACATTTGAACATGGTTGTTGGTGGAGTAGAGAAGTGTCACCATCTCATCAATGCGTTTCTGAATATTTGCAAGCAAACTACCCACTCTATTAGTTTGAGGATCAGTCTGTGCTTGCGGAATGCTAGCTTGTGGACCTTCAGGGATGACACGCGAAGTAGGTGTGGTATGTACAAGTGTCGCTGACTCAGGAGCAGATGGAGTAACCAGAGAGATGTGTGCACTCTTTGGTGTTTTAGAGGAGTGACTTCTGCTAGCTTGAAGAGTGTACATGGAAATTGGACGCTGACAGGTCAACAATTTTCCATCTGTGGGAGGAACAATGCCTTCATGAAAAATGAACTTCATGATGAGACTACAAAATGGAATACATCCTTGAGCTGCAGTTCGAGCTGCGGTCTTCCTCATGGTTTGAAAGATGTGAGCACAGATATCAATGGAGGCTCTTGTAATAAAATCACCAAGGAATTGAGCTCTCCCAAGATTTATGAAGGTAGTGTTGGACAGTGGGTAGAGATTAGAGAACATGATCAACTTCAGTGTGGTCAGCTTTGGTGCAAACTTTGCGGTGCTAATGGATGTGCCTGTATTGGATACTTCATGATCAGATCCTAGAACTTGTAGAATGTCTTGAATCTCTGGAGTTCGATCATCGTACGGAGTTAGATCCACATTCTGAGGTCTAGTAATGCAGAGAATATCGACGATGGAGTTCGGGGAAATGCCAAATTCCTTTCCTCTGACCCAGAAAATGAGTTCAACTCCAAGATCACTTGCATTAGAGTAGCATTCCTTAACCAGTTCATCCATTAGATCAACAAAATTCCCAAATAAGTTTGCCCAATCTCGTGGCTCAAAGATTCGAGGGATAAAAGTGGTCTCTAAGGTGTCAAACTCAACCACCCGTTTCACTATAGGAGTTGACTTGTCAAAGATGTTTGAGTAGATGTGTGAGGTAAGCGGGGTTCTGAACCTCTCCAAATTGGAGTCTTGAGATGACTGAGATGAGAGTCGAGTCCTTTTAGCAACTAGGGTTGCTGGATCGTCAGCAACAATGTCTTTGCCCTTAGAGGATCGACGAGATATCTGCAAGAGAATAGGCACACAGCAAAGAACCAAAAACAGCACCACACAAGATAAATATCAACATGATTAGATGCAAATAAGAGTGTAAACCAGAGATTTTATACACAAATACAAACTTAGGACAGGTTAGACCCAAACAAAACCACAATCAATACTAAAGTGCACAATGAGACAGGTGCAACAAAATGGTGAAAGTGCAATAGAGCATAGAGAAACACAAATTCAGAAATAACTATCAATGAGACAGTCTACCATGACCATGATATGCACAAATTGACAACATTCGAACATTAAGAACGAATATCATAAATAAGACCACATAAGATAGGAACAGGCATAAGATATCAAAATGAAAGATCAGAACACCAAAAATAGAGCACATGGCAGTGAGACATAACTTTCAGAAAATGAAGTGTTTTAAAGAGATACTTTCAAGATGCAATCACACACATGTTATGTCATCATAAAAACACAGTAATATGAGATAAGTAATCCAATGCCGCAAGCATACTTCAACACACACACAAATGATTGGAGCAAGTCACAAAAAAATACCAAACCCATTTATCAAAAGAGTTTGAAAATCAACAACAGGCAAATAATAGAACAAAGAAAAAGCATAGTGTGACCAACAATATGAAAACTGATGAAAGCAACAACAAACACAACCAGCCATACCCATCAAACAAAGAGAAGAATGTTTCAAAAATAGTATCTACTCAAATGGCAAGAAAAACATTCATTAAACAGAGAATATGAGATGAGGAAAATAAGACCCATACATTTTCTTGATGATTTTGAAAAGAAATGAAGCAACAATGGAGTTGGAAGTGGGTAACACGGTGTGTTTAAGAAGTTTCAGAAAGAAAAGACAATGAACAGTCACAATAAGTTCGAGGGAAAACTGAAAAAGATTTAAAAACTGTCCCTATTTTTGCCAAACACGCGTTTTTCGCGACTGAAGTGAGTCGCCAACAAAGCGCCAGGTCAAGCCGCCAAAACATTCAAAGACAAAATTTTGAAAAATTTTCTAAGTGTTTTTCGCGACTGGAAGGTCTACCCGCGAGCTGAGCCGCGAAAATTTCTATGTAACCCTCACGATTGGACCTTCCACTCGCGAACAAGTCGCCAAAATTGACCCGCGAGCTTGCGATTGTGGCATGCAACTGGACATACCCACGACTGAGTCGCCAAAACAGGGCAAAAGTGATTTTTTGAAATTTTTCAGATTTTAAGAACAAAATACTTTCCAAAAACACCTAAAACACTCAAAAATCTTTTTGTGCTTAACTCAACAAAGATTGAGCATGTGAAAACACATTTCATCAAGTACAATCACACAAATGAATATGGTATTTATTGAACATAAACTTGTGTGTCGTGTGTGGATATCAACAATGAGATAGTCCTTAGTCTAATGTGAAATTTCAATGATTAATTCAACCAAGGCATACACAATTAACACTAGATCATGTGACCCATCTCAATTATAGAAATATGCATATATGACCTCCCACAAAACTTGATAACATAACTTGGAGCTTTACATTTGACTCTACTTTCAATCATAGCATTTGATCTTTTTAAATCCTTTCGAGACAATCACCTCTCATTGTAAGAGTGATATTTGATATTTCACCTTGATGAGATAGCCTTTGCCTTTTTGAATAAACTTTCACTTTAATTTTTGGTTGCTTTCCCTTTTTCCTAGTCGAATACTAGTATGTGCGATAGGCTTTTGCAGCTCAATATCTCTTTTCATTTGGAGATTTACATTTGGTGAGCTTTTTTTAGCAAAAACAAAAATGAAGAATGGGAAGATATATAGACACAAGTCTATGCATGTCTCAAGATCAATATAACCATTCACTAATCATTCATGACAAGTTTGAAGATCTATTTACAACAATCACATAGATTTCAAGATTTCTCCCACAGTGATAAGAGTGCAAAGAAACAAGTTATGCTCGAAAATGCACAAAGCCATTAGCACAAAGGTACAAGGCAAAAGAAGTTTTGAGACAAAACTCAACTATGTCAATCAAACTTTTTGATTTTCTAATTTTTATGTGATTTTTGGATTTTTGACACAAGAAGAAAAAGATTGATCAAAAAACAAAAAGAAAACCAAAAGTATGCACAAAAAGACAAACAAACAACCATCAACATAAACAACAAGTAAACAATCAAACACCGTCACAAAGCATAGGAAGTATTAATGCATGGACATGTTGTAATGCTTATGCATGAGTACCCTTTTTCACCCACATGTCACTTGCGTTTGGGGTGATTTCTTTATAGGATTGGGTACGGGAGTTAGGGCTTTCAAACCTTCGTGTGAAGCTTTCCAAGCAGTTGGTGAATACACCAATCATCTTCATCACGTTCATCATTCCGGGATCACCATTTTAATCTCTTGATGGTTCACCAGCCCAATTTCTTCTATCATTTCTAGGTCCTTGTGACCTTTGAGGAGTTGCACTATTCTTTACTCTTAGCTTTTGACAATTTGGTCGAGTATGCCCTTGAAGTCCGCAACGATGACACACATAATTTGATCTAGGACCTCTTTGTGGTCGTGGACGAGACTTGGCTCGGGATTCAGACCTGCCTACAAATTGATTACGTGAATTCAACAACCGTTCGTTCCCCACATTTCTCTTCTCCTCTATCTTAGGCTTCTCAGCAGTAGGACCAACATCAGCTGATTCTTTGGCCTTTATAAACTTCACTTCTTTAGTGACATTTCCAGATGAGCTACTTCCTCTGGTATATCCCAATCTGAATTTGTTTGAAAAGCTTTTTTGAGATGAAATAACATCATCTAGCTTCTTGGTGGTGACCCTCTCTATTTTAGCATTCGCTTGTACAACCTCTTGCTCAAGAAATCTCACTTCTGTGTAAGCTTCTGACAGCTCACCATTCAGTGTTTCTATCTCACATTTGGCCTCTCTATATCGGATTAGGAGACTCTTATAGTCCTCCTCTGCCTTCTTCATTTTTCTCACAGCTGCCTTGGCCACTCTTATGTACTCACCCGGCTTCTCCAGGAGTGAGTTATAATTCTCTTGAAGATTGGCTGTGCTTTCATCTTCTTCAGCATCTGATTCTTCAGCAACTCCCAGTGATTCTTCATCACTATTTTCTCTAAGATCTCGTACAAGCAAATTCAATTCGTCTAAAGACTCAACATGGGCAATAGTCATAAAAACTGAATAGTTCCCCTCTCCATCACAGCTTTCTTCAGAATCTGAGTCAAATGACTCCGAGTCACTCAATGTCATGGCATACACTTTGCCTTTCGATTTTAAATAATTCGGACATTCTTTCTTAAAGTGTCCATACCCGTTACATTCGAAACAAGTGACACCTTGTGTAGATTGGGATTCTTTTCCATCTTTCTTTTTGAATTCCCTTTTCTCCCTTCCTAAACTTTGGAATTTTCCTTTATCACCAAATTTTCCATTATTTTTGAATTTCAAGAATTTTCGGAAATTTTTTACAAGGTATGCAACATCTTTGTCAACCACATCTTCTCCCGATGAGTCATGGTCTTCCACCTTCTCATTAATGGTCTTAAGAGCAAGAGATTTACTCTTCCGTTGATTGGGCAGCGACATCTCATAAGTCTGAAGAGAACCAACCAGCTCCTGAACTTTGATGTCATCAAGGTCCTTACTCTCTTCAATCGCTGTCACTTTAGCACGAAAACTTTCCGGCAATGATCGAAGGATCTTCCTTATAATTTTATAATCCTCCATTTTCTCTCCCAAATTGAACTTGCTTACAATCACCTTATTCAACTTGCTATAGAAAGAGTCAAAGGATTCATCCTCACTCATTTTTAACTCCTCAAATCGAGTGGTTAGCATCTGCAGCTTGGTGTTTTTTACTTTCTTCGTGCCTTTGTAAGTGGTCTCCAATATCTCCCATGTTTCTTTAGCAAAGTAATGTGAGAGATTCTGTGAAATTCATCTGGAGACGCACCACAAAAAATAGCATTGAGTGCTTTACTGTTAGCATTAGATGCAGCGAGTGCTGCCTTATCCCATGTGAATTTGGCTTCCTCAGGCCTGGTCCAACCTATCTCAATAGCATCCCAAACAGATTCATCAATGGAACACAGAAAAGCTCTCATGCGAACCTTCCAAAAAGCATAATTACTACCATTAAAATATGGAGGTGCATTTAGGGATTAAGACCAATCCATCTCAATAGGGAGTCAAGGATCACACAATGGTAATGAAACCACTAGAAGTGTACCTGCTCTGATACCAATTGAAAGTTCAAATAATGTAAAAACACCCTTGAATGTTTAGACCTCCAATTTACAAATTAACCAATTCAAGTTTTATGTCAAACAACTAGTGTGCGGAAAATGAACAAAAGCTATAATATAGAATTGGAAAAACTATCTAAGCCAAATTAAAATCACAACCCGTAACAGATAATAAAAGGTAAAGATAAAAGGGAAGGAAGATGCAAACACAAAGACAACACGCGATGTGTTATCGAAGAGGAAATCGAAGAGGAAATCGAAGCCCTCGGCGTAAAACATCTCTATCGCCCTCCAAGCGGTAAACAATCTACTAGAAAATGTAGTTGGGATACATGGACAGCAATAGACCCTCCAAGCCTAATCTACCCAGTGCACCTAAGCCCTCCAAGCTTCTTGCTTCAACGAGGCTGCGCCGAACCTTTTTCTTTTCTAGTTTCTCGGATTCCGCTACTAGACCATAGCATCAACC
The DNA here is from genome assembly GCF_001633185.2 of Quercus lobata. Taxonomy (NCBI): domain Eukaryota; kingdom Viridiplantae; phylum Streptophyta; class Magnoliopsida; order Fagales; family Fagaceae; genus Quercus; species Quercus lobata. The sequence continues at coordinate 31,140,342 of NC_044907.1, read as the reverse complement.
AATGTAGATTGGTTCATTCCTAATTGCTTCCCAGAACACCAAACAGCCCTCTCACAGTAATGAATATGGTGAGAACAAGGTTTTGGTAAAATGCCTCTTAAGGGTTTGACAATGGAGAGGAAGAGAGTTGAGGAATTTGAAGAGACTCTAATGTATAGATTGTAGGTGAATCAATCTTGTTTTACTCTAGGGTTTCTCTCTCAAAATTCTCTCCGGAAGCTTTCTTTCTTTTGTGGGTATAAGGGGTATATATACTAGGGTGAGAGAGGAATGTGAAACGTTAGGTTTTTCAAAACAAGGCTAGCTTGCGGCTTGGCCTCGCGACTTGACTGAGTCGCGAGATCCAATCGGGAGATAACCATATGGTCAGTTGTCCTGTTTTGTCCTGTAGTGCTCCAGTTAGCATGACTATTCACCTTCTGGCATACTTGGCACGTGTGCTGCATCTGGCGGCTTGCAGCCGCAAGTCACCCGCGAGATCCAGCCACGAGTCTCTGTTTTCTTGCATACTCTTGAGTATTCGACACTCTATCTCACTCACTACCTTTACAACAAAACCCACCTAAATACAGGGTTACTAAATGCTGAAATAAAAGCAAATTTAGCACGGAATAAAGCCAATAAGATGGTTGATTAAATTCAACCTTACAATTGGTAATACAAGCAAATCATTTCCTTTCACTCTATATTTCTTGATTTCTTCTTATTTGCTCACAGTAGTTAGTCACATTACCTTCTGGAACTTTCACAACTGTTTGGTCACTTCTATGTGATCCACTACTGCCACTCCTTTCAAGCTCTCATCAATAATGATACCTACAACTTCATATTGGATGAGAGAGTTAGGGATTAATGGCGTGAGAGTGAAGGAGAGAGGGTTTGATGAGATAAAGTGAGAGTTAGGGATTTAATTTTTTCCATTAATCTAACTCACGTGAGAAGAATTTTGTTATTAATTTTTTTTAAGTATGACGTGGCTGTATGGTTGCCCGTTGACGTGATAGAAAAATTATTTTTTAATTATATCATTAGACATGTCAAATATTTCCATCCAAGACATAATAGAAATGACCAAATTGACATGACTTCAAAAATTTAGGGACTAAATTGACACAATTGATAGGTTAGGACCAAATTGAAATATAGTGTAAAGAATATGGACCAATTCACAAAAAAAAAAAAAAAATAGGGACCAATTATGTAATTTACCCTAAATATTAATTAGGTAATAAGGTGGAAGCAATAGCATTTAATGGTGTATTTTTTAACCATTAGATCTTTTAAAAATTTACGGTGTAAAAAATGGGTAATTTTACAAGAATTACACCAGATTTAACTTGAACCCATCTCTCTCTCTTTTCCAATTAAAAAATATTGAGTGGTATAACATTACTTAAAATTACACCAGGTGTAACTTGAACTCAACCCACATATATATATAAAATCGAAGCTTTTGAAGCTCTCACAATTTTCCACATCAGCATAATATTCACAATTTTCCACATCAACATAATATTAAAAAATAAAACTAAAAATATAAATAAAAATATAAAAAACCTTTAAAATATAATAAAACCTTTCTAAAACCCCGATGCTCTACCTTCTCTTTCACGATGCGCTACCCTTTCTTTCACCAAAACATCTTCTTCCTCAGAACAGAGACAGAAAAAAGGAGATTGAGAAAGAATCGTCGGAGTGTCAGACTATCATCCATCGGCAAGCCAGTCGCCCATCAACATCAGGCTGCCTAAACCGCTACCGATAATATATATATTTTTTCTAAATCTGGTACTCTTTTTTTCTCCCAAAATACTCGATGCCCTCCACTCTCTTTTCAGATTCTTTCATGCAACCCTCTCCTTCCCCGAAAATCAAAACCCTCTCCTTCCCCAAAATTAAAACTCAAAAACCCAAAACTCAGATGCCGCCGGTGTCATCGAGGAAGCTATGAGCAATCTAACGCAGCCTCTGAAGCAGGTTTTGGAATTTTCTTGAGATTTTTTTTTTTTTTAATTTATTTAACCATTCATGGTTGGTAGTGTTGGAGAATTGGAATTATTAGGATGAGAGGAAAGGAGGATGGTATAACCCCAAAAATCAAAATTTCTTTTTATGGGTATTGTTGAATATTGCTATATGACTGAAATATTTGTTTTGGGTTTGTCTTTATTTTCTATTTCTATTTTCGTTTGTGGAATGCAAATTATGTGTTTGATGAAATGCTTCAATGAACTTTCTATGAGTTGTGAAGTAATAAGTAATTGATTTAATTAGTATGTGAGGTTAGGTTATGATAAGTTGAAGATTCTTATTACTTTGTATCTAAAAGTCTGCGATCTTATTTTATTTTGTATGTATTGGGTGAATTTGTTTAGGTAGTGAGTTTATCTATCTTTATGAATATGTATTTGTGTCCACTTCTCACTCTAGGAAAAAAAATGTGTCAATTTATTCATTCAATAATTGTCGAAACACAAAAAAAAAAAAAAAAAAAAAAAAAAAAAAAAACTTGTATTCACATGAAAAGATAAAAAACCTGATTTGAATGGTGCCAATAATTGCTCACGGACTATCTATTTCCAAACAGGATTTGAGAGCTGAGAAATCTGGGGATCCGATGGTAAATATTTTCACCTGTTTGCTCTAAACATTGTGTTGAACAGACACTCTTTTTGTTTCACCGACAGCTGGGTGGGTTAAGGCAAAAACACTAAATCTTAGCTGTTGAAAAGCATGGCATGACTTTTTTTATGTTACTTCACAGTAGCAATTCCAAATCTTCAGGCCACTCCACTTATCCCCTTCCTACATTACCACCAAAAATAAAAAACCTTGCAAAAGCCATAAATGTGAGAATTAGTTCTCTTATCACTCTGTACATCCAAATACCTCTTGACATCTATTTGATCAACTCGAATGTCATCTCTGTTTCACTTTCTATTCTATAGAAGTCGTTATTTTTGGATGACAGTTTAATTATCTATATCGATTAATTATCCTACTTATCTCTCAAATTTTGAATGGTGGTTGTGCTTTTATTCGACAAAATGATAAAAAGAGTCTCTATAATAGTGCCTATGAGGTGTTTGATGCTAGGTCTTAATGGGATTCTGCATATGGGGAGCAATGATAAATTTGACAGAATTACAACAATTTTGACTTTTAATTTGCTTAACATCTGAACTTCGAAAAATAACAGGCTTGACGTAGGAGAAGGAAAAAAGGTCAATCATGAGAGATGTTCTAGATCAAAGCTTCAGCTGCAATGCATCAGATATCTTGGTCGAGTGAGTCTCATGTCCCTGCTTTATGCTCCCTAGCTAGGAAGTAGAATTTGTATTTTGATAAAAAGCAATCATGCATCATGGAACAAACACCATACTTAATTTGAAGTTCAATCATCATGCATTGCAGGCAAAAAGGAAGGCTTATGAAGTTGTGGTTCAAGATGGGAAACTTATCTTCAACCATAGTGGTGAATTCCTTCACACAGTAGGAGGTATCAAAAGTTCATTCTCTTGGGTAAGTATCTTTGTCTAAGCCTTTTTAAAGTGGTAGATGCGAAAGCATGTTATTTAACTCTCTGCTTTCTCTTTGCCCATTAAATAATAAGTTTAGGGATATAATTTTTTTTTATAGCATAATATGATCGTATATACTCCATTCTAATTTGATCATAGATTGATCAAATCAGTTGGTGTTTGTTTGCAATGCATCTATGATTTTGTAAATTTTATAGACCCAAAAAAGTAGGAGACTAAACCTGCATTTAGAATTCATCTCTATCTAAACTGCACTATGATTATTACACAATCATTGATTTAACTCTCTCCTTTTTTGTTTTTGTGTAGGTGATTTTGTAGATTTCCATGCACCAATGTATATCTTACATGCCCACATTGTGTGCTACAAATAATAAAATAATGTTATGAACAATGTTAATGTTGTAGCTTCATTGATGGTATGTACTTAAAATGGTTTCAAGCAACTTCATTGATGGCATGTACTTAAATGATTTCAAGCAATTGCTTCAAATATTTTTTTATTTTCTTGCTCATAGAAATAGCTATTAATACATTATTGCATTGTCTCTATTTAAATGCAATATTTTAAATTTTTTCCATAGAGAGTGGCTTGGCTGAGCCTAATAGCACTACTTCGAATAATTGTGTATTACTTTCAACCCAACATTTGGTGTTTTTGAAATTGATTGTATGTCTTACTTAAGACGTATCCAAAGAGTTTATGAAATTTGGTTTCAATTGTTTATAGAGATAGTTGAAACTGAAATATATAGGCATTTCGATTGATTCCTTTCAAATAGACACTCTTTCAAATATATAGGCATTTGCATGTACTTAAGATGTATCTAAAGGAAATTAGATGCATCTAACATAAATATATGTTGCTGTAAATGATCTCCTCAACAATTTCCAAGAAGCCAGCATAATCAAAATTGGGGGCCATAAAAAGTAGATAAGCAGAGATACTTAGACTATTTGTTAGCTGTTTCTTTTCAAAGTTTTGAATATTGTGTTTATGAGTTGCTTCTTATAAGAGATAGTGGGATAGGGCCCCATGTGTTTATGTGGCATATTATTCCCTAGCAACAAATGCATGGTCTTGCTAATGTTGTCATGAGATTATTTATACATTTAAATATTCATTTTATCAATAAATTTTTTATATGATTTATATTGGTGGTAGACTATAAATTGATTTGCAATTGAGCATTATGTGAATTCATATTATGCCCAAATTTGTGTATGAGCTATTGGAATGTTGGCTATAATTTTTTCATCGATATAGAGAAATCAAGGTGTGATCTTTATGTGTTATGTGAAACACCCTAAATTTATAATCAAAGAACATATTTTGTGCCCTTTGTGTGATTATTTGTAATTGTTATTTAACCAACTATCCTATGCATCGCACGGGTTAACGACTAATCTTCATTCAAATGCTTTCTAAAACAACTCAACAACACAAGCAAATGTGATTTTCCGCCGAAACAAAAAATAATAATAATAATAAAGCGACGGCAGAGAGAGGGCACAGTTGGTATGAGAAGAAATAAACCGAGGACACAACGGTAAATTCACTCCACCACAGAAAGAAAAGAGTTTTAGAATTTCTCCAATTTCTCAAACTATAAAAATACCTCTTCACACTTTTCATTCTCTTTTCCTCTCAGCACTCTCTCTCTCTCTCTCTCTCTCTCTCTAAATTCTCACAACAATGGCCCAGCCAGGCCAATTCCCCATAAACCCTATGAACCCGATGATGTACCACCCGACCGTACCGGTTTCGGTGCCCGTACCCGTACCCGTACCCGCATCTCTACCCTTACCCATGCCCATGCCCATGCCCATGCCCCGCCCCGTACCTACTGCCGCGTTTCCCGAATTCGAATACGGACAGCCATCATCGGCGGCCGGGAAGCGCCGCCGGGAAGACGAGCTTGTTTCGGCGGAGGACGAGTCGGCGGCGAAGCGGAGAGTGAAGTTGGCTCAGGACGTACTGTTCAGAATCGTCGTCCCGTCGCGGCAGATCGGGAAGGTCATCGGCAAAGAAGGCTGCCGAATCCAGAAGATTCGCGAAGATACCAAAGCCACCATCAAAATCGCCGATGCCATCGCTGTATGATGCTTCTAGCTTCTTCTTCTTCTTCCTCAAATTTTTTCGTGTTTTTTTCATTTTGTGTAGTTTATTATTCACGTTAGGGTTTTGATTTTGTGTGTGAATGTAAGAATTTTTGCGATGTTGCCTGAGATTTTATACAGAGCTTTCGAGCTTGTTCGGCAGTTCTGTGAATCTACACTTTTAGAGCTTTAGTGATCATTTGCTTTCGAGTTTGTTAGGCGGTTCTATGATTGGCTTTCGGTGACTATTTGGAAAATTTAATTTGTGCTATTGCATTAGCAAAACATGGCTATTTGTAACAATTTGTGTTACATACACTTTTAGCTGAAGGAGGAGTCATTTGAGCTAGGGCTTTATGGGCTTTGTGTTTTATTGCTTATAATGTTGTAGTCGACAGGAATAGCATAAATGGGGGCTGATTATAATTCCATTAGGTTCCTTTCAAGTTAAGTGTCTTCACACATTTCTTGTGTGATTCTTTGTAATTTGTTAAGATACTTTGTGTTCATCATGAAGCAATGTTCTTTTTGAACAAATGAGTGTCTTTTCACATGTGGGTCATGTGATTTACTAACTTTTTAAGGTTAATCCGTGTAGTATTTGAAAAGCTTGTGGGGGGATAAATTGTGATAGGGCCAAACCAGAAGGGAATTTAGGGGTAAATTTGTCCACAAAATGCAAAATCTGTTCATTTGAACAAAACCTTTATAATTTCATTTTAATCCAAATTTTAGGGTTTCAAATGTAGCAATTGAAACTCTGTGGACTAATTTGTGATAAAAATTGCAATTTTTCCTATGTTTTATTATGTTAACTGAAAATGTGAAAATGCAACATTAGGAAAGGGTTCAGTTGTCACTTCAAGTGCTAACAATGTTTATTTACTTCAGTGAGGAGTTGTTCAAAGTGATTTTTTTCTGTAGAATTGAATCCTAAGTTTTAATCAACCAAATTCTGGTGATTAGTCTATTTCTAATTATCCAGTGGACTGTGGCATGTTCTAAATCTGTTTTTATGTTTTGCAGCGACATGAAGAGCGTGTAATTATCATAAGTTCTAAAGACAGTGACAACAAGCTCACTGACGCAGAAAATGCACTCCAGCAAATTGCCACTTTAATACTAAAGGTGATGTATTTCATAGTGAATGAACTTGAATTAGCTTTGTCCAGGTCATATCATGTTAGCATGATTTATTACAATTATGTGGTGGGCTCTTGAAATTCGTTGTCAATAATATTTATATGTGCCCTAAATTTCATTTGAGTTTGATGCAAGTAGGCGCTTTTCTATAAAAAGTTTTATCTGCTTTCCATTTGTCGACAACATGCAAAGAGTTTAATGTGGTCAAATATTTTCTGGCCTTTTCTTAAGTGGCTTCTTTATTTATTTTTCTTATTGGACTATATTTATCTATGAACAATAATCTTAAGTTTAATGAGTGTGGAAGTGGTTTTGTTGGCTTTTAGTCTAGAATCTCTAGACATTATATTTACTACCAAAAATATTTGAATAGAATTCAATGGTATAAGGAGGGTAAGATTGTATAACAAACACTAAATCCGAGGGACTGGTGTAGCTTGATATTAGTTAGGTGGCCAGCCAATTGGTCTCTAAAGTGGTATATTCACCTAGGTACATTAAGTCACTTGGAGATCACTTAGGTCTGGATTCAACTGCATTTATTTGAATGCATACTTCATCAATGATTTTGATCTTGGTAGGGTTATGCTACTGCCCTTCTGTAAGCTACTGGTGAAGGTCTGAAGCACCTATTTTGAAGACTTCTTTTCCTCAAAACTATTTCCTTGTTGTAGGAAACCACCTACCATGTTCTTAATCCCGAGTTCTTGTTATGTTAGAATTCTATATCTTTTTATATGAGGCTTCCTATTTGGGACGTTGATGCAGGACAGCCTAGGCTTCACCACCTAGAACTGCCCTGTAAACCTTAGACTTCACCACCTAAGGGTTGTTTGGAATCACCATCAAACACAAAACAATTTTCACAAATGAAATTTTATTTATAATAAATTAATAATAATCCGAATACAAAATAAACCATCTAGAGCTTTTGTAGAGTTTCTAGGAATAAAGATAAAGATAACATCCATGAAAACTAATTCTAACTGAACTCAATAGTCTAAACTGATCCAAACTACTAATCTTTATCTAAGAATGTGAAATTTAATCCCAATCTGAACTCAAACTAAATAAATAAATAAACTTAAAATATGATATAATCTAATGAAAATCTAAAATAAAATTCTGAAATAATTTTTGGTTGTGCTTGCGCATTAGATGTGTTATTTGCATTCCCCATTAGTTTGTATGAAATGCCGTGATTAACAATATGAAATAATGAAATTGATAGTAAGAAAACTTCAAGTCCACTATGTTATTGTCCCTTAACAACTTGTTATCAAAATATTTGGGAGTTCCAATAAAAAGCTTAGCATGTTTGAAGTGCATTGAGTATGAAATTCTTTGTAGACTACCATACATATGATTGGAATTTTTCCTTTGGGGGGTAGGGGGACGACTTGATAGTTTTTAAATGTTCCATACTCCCTGGGTGTATATAAAAATTATTTCCAAAATTGTTGTCGACGGACATTCTCAAATGGTATACATCGAATTGCGCACCACTTGCTTTACTGCTGCTGTTGCTGGGTTAAGAAATGAATGTCCTGTGGGAATGAGTTTTTTAAACTTATTAAGAGAAGACTGAGTGTTTCTGATACTGTGGTGGCACTGATAAAAACAATTTTCCTTGAAACAGGAAGATGAAAGCAGTACAGAGGCAAAAGTTGCAGCAGGACATGTGGCTGCCAATACCATAAGGCTTTTGATTGCTGGAACCCAAGCAGGTTGTTTGATTGGGATTTCAGGTCAAAATATTGAGAAATTGAGGGATTCCTGTGGTGCCATAATCACAATTCTTGCTCAAAATCAGTTGCCTTTGTGTGCATCTGCTCATGAATCTGATCGAGTGGTACAGGTGAGCTTCTCTATGCTGTCAATGCTAAAGTTAATATTAGAGTGTGTTGTTTAATTGGTTCTTGATAATTATTTTACCTCTGTGACCTTGTCAAAAGTGAGATTAAGAGACTTTGTTGCTTACTTTTGAATACTACCAAGATTCCTTTCCACTTCACACAATAAATGCAAAAGCTTTCAAATGTGACCAAAACAGTTATGTGAAATTAGTTAGTCCATCTTTTTTGTCTTGGTCCTATAATGTGCTTCAACAGTTAAAACTCAAATATTGAGGGTGAGTAAACCCAGGAGAGATTTTCATACAACTCTTTCCAGGTGGGCTGCCTTTTAAAGATGCTTAGACCTCTACTGGAAAATGCATTCCAGTCTACAGTTCATCACTGTTAAGCAACTTTGGTGTATGATTATTTCCCTTTTGGCATAATACAACTCAATAAAAAGAACTTTTTATTTTTTATTTTTTTTTTATTTAGTGCAACTCAATTAACAGTACTTAATTGCAGCATTGCAGCATGGTTGCCTACCAATCACCTCTAAGCAGAACTGCAACTCAATAAACAGTAATTAAGAAAAATCTTTTGAAGTCATCCATGGAAATATTTCTGATTTGGTGTTGCATATCGAGGAGCTTAGAGCATTAGGCATTAAAGTATATAAAATTCATTTTGTATGTCAATGAAATTATAATTTACTGTCATACATGATTCATCCATAGTTATGCTTTGTTTGTTTTTTTTCTACTTCTAATAAGGAATAATGATTGAGATTCCTCTTTAACTCAGATATCAGGTGATGTTCCTGCTGTACTGAAGGCATTGGAGGAGATTGGTTCTCAACTAAGGTCTTATATTGTATTCTGATTGTTAGAACTTTGTCTTTAGACCTTTTTTAAGAGTGCTTTTTTGAAAATTAAATGGTATGATTATAATCGATTCCATGTTATTTAGGGAAAACCCACCACGACAAGTGATTTCTATTAGCCCAGTGTACAATATTACATCAATCAGACCTCCTCAACCGTACCTGGACCCAACATCAGGTTATTGAATATTTTCCCATATCAAATGACTCTTTCAACTGCCATGTTTTGTTTTTTTATCAAGTTTTAATATTTTGTCATAACATCATCATCTTTAGGACAACCAATCTTGCAGCTGATTATGTTACTTTCGAGATGATGATATCGGAATCGCTGGTTGGTGGGTTGATCGGCAGGAGCGGCACCAACATATCAAGGATCAGAAATGAGTCTGGAGCAATGATCAAGGTAGGCTGATCTTAAATTCTTAGGAATATGAATGAGGAGCAACTTACTTTTGCTGTTGCTGTTAATGACCCACTAATTATTACTTCACACCAAATCTTGGCCAATAAGAAATATCATTGCTTTTGTAATTTCCTGGTTTCAAGCTTCAAGATATACACAACTCCAACCGTTATTATTAATAAATTCATAGCATATGCAATGGAGTCCATGTTTACATATTGTTAGGGATATATGAGATGTTTTATATATAGCATTAAGTTCAGTCTTGTAACTCTTGTTTACTCATAAGAGGACATTTCCATTGCGTTTGTTTCAGCTTCTATTGGTTTCTTTTAAACAGGTTTATGGTGGGAAAGGCGAAACTAAACATCGACAAATTCAATTCGGAGGTAGCGCTCAACAGGTATATACGTCTTTCTTGGTGATATTCATAATTACTGGTCAAATACCACCTGAAATGAAACCATCTTGTAGCTGCCTGCATCACTACTATATTTTTCTTTTTCTGTTGGAGATATGAATATGAAGATATCAAAGTTCTCATTTTTTGAATTTTTGGATGCTTAACAGGTAGCATTGGCAAAGCTGAGGGTTGACGAATACATATATTCTCAGTTGATACAACAACCCGGTGCTCAACAGCCAGCGTAAATTATCCTGCCTATAAATGCTATCTTTTGTCCCATTTGGTTGCTCAGTTTTCTTTTGTTGATTTTCCACTTCTAGACTCTTGTAGCTCTAGTTCAGATATTTATAAACCCATGTAGATTTATAAATAAAATGTATAATAATATGATTGGTGAGGCAACCTCCAAAATGTGAAATATAATATATATATATATATATATATATATTTATATATATATATATATATTTATATATATATATATATATATATATATCTGTTTGGTGATATCTTCCAACATGGACGCAAGCTGTAGCCATATAGACTGATGATTTTGTTCCAACTTCCAACATGATATCTATTAAAAGTTTTGCTGCATACCGGTTATACTTCTGGATACGTCATGATGTCAGCTTGTGGATCAGGTTTTGTATGGCTGTGAGTCACGATCCTCTTTTGTCACATGAAATATTTCTGGAGTATAATTTAGATTTTATTAATACAATGAACAAATAAGATTAATGCCTGACATGGGCACTGAGATTCATAAATAAGAGCTTATTAACCTTTTTCATGGACTTGATTCATAATTGCATTATAATTTCAACAACTTCCACCGAATGATGAAAGATGCACTGAACAACAGAACTGTGAAACAAACTGCCCTGCTGTTAAAATAAGAGCACTAAATTTGAGCATGTTTTCTTGTTGTGTCCCCCATTCTTCTGTTCCATTGGAAAGCTAATAGAAATGTTTTCTCAGTTTGCCGCTTTGATGAGGACGGAACATCAAGACCTCTTGCCCCCCTTGTTCAATAGTCATATCTTGAGTTCAGTTCCTGGTAGATCCCAATTCACCTTTGCTGCAGCAAATGCTGTACCAGATTTTGAGACGACGGTGTTATACAATGATAATGTATTGTATGGTTTGCTATAAGAGAGAGTTGAACATCAAGATCTTTTTATTCCAAAACTTAGGTGGTGCATAGGAATTTTATGTGTTTGTTGTGAGGATATAAATCAATCACGTCTTGTTGAGTATAATTTAGTTTTTTATTTATGCTAGCATAGTACTACTTGTTCATTAAAAATATCCTGGTGGAACTTTTAATTTATTGAAGTCCTTTTTTCCCTCTTCATGTGTATACGGATTGTGTGTTGTTGGTCTGACTGGCAGAATTGGATTGGTTTCTGAAGTTATAGCATGTTTGAAAATTGCATGTTTCCATCAAAAAAGGAAAAGAAAAAAAGAAAATTGCATGCATGAAGGTAACCTCCTCTTCTCTGGATTTTCTTAGTAAATTCCCTTTATGTGCGTGACAGGTGGGCTGAATGGCTGCTACGAAAATCCACTAACAAAACATAATTTTACATTTAAATATTGATTACATGGCAAAAATCAATCCACTCATTTCATTTCAAAATAAAATGAATAGGCTTTTAAGAACTCTATGGTGTAGTTCATCTAAAAATCATATGGATTCTTCAATTTTTATACGCCAACTAGTTGCAAATCCACGTGATGCATGAAAGTATATAATTAGTTTGAAATATAGTATAATGTATAATTTACTCTAAATTTTATTGTAGATAATTTGTTCTCCCTAAAAATTAAATAGTTTCTAAAAGTAATCTCTTTATTTTAAAAAGGATTTTGCTAATGTGTGCCCTAAGGGCACACAATAATTAATCATTTTTTTTTCGAAATTTTTTTTCCAAAAATAGATAGCTTATCCTTTTAAAAAATATATAATTTTATTGTTTTTCATTGATATTATTCATTTTTGAAGCGGTTCATATTTTTCTAAGTTCTAACTATTGTTATTATGCATAATGAATTGAAATGGATCGACTGAATTAGACTGAACGGATTAAAGTGGACCGAAATAGACTAAAATAGACTGAATTGAATCAAAATGGATTGAATGAACTGAATTGGACCAAATAGATCGAAATGGACTGAACTAAACTGAATGGACCAAAATAGGCTAAAGTGAACTAAATGGGCCAAAAATGCTGTGCTGATTTGGTTTAATAGGAGAGTAGCAATAATAAATGTTATGATTCAACTTTTAGATATTATATAAACGAGGAAGTATGAAGTATCCATCTTCTACAATAGGCTTGTAGTTCTTTCCTCTCTAAACCACAATTTACTCCTCAAATGTTACCAGGGATACAAGGTATCAAGTCCCACATCCACCTTAGAAAATAATTAACAACTAAATAATTCATAGACTCTACAATTTAAGATGCCAACAAAGTTAATACATGCACACATACGAACACAAAAGAGGGTAAGTGAAACAGTCTCTTTCCCCTCATTGATAGTCCTCAAGCTTCTCATATTGAAAAAGATTAAAAAAAAAAAAAAAAAAAGGTCCTTAGGTAATCAATAGTACACATTACAACCACTGAGATTAAGTAAGAAAACTATGACAAATACAAGAGAAACAAATACATGATTGCTAAAAGAAACAGCAGGGTGCTACAAGTATGATTATTTTTGCTCCAACATTATACAAAATACAAAACTCGGCAAGTCATGATATCAGCACCATCCAATAGAGTCACTGGCCCTCTGTACCTGCGTTATAGGAAGACAATTATCCCTCTAACTAGTTAAATAGTATTGGAAGAACATGATTTGGATTTTAGAGTAGAGTGGTGCTACGTTGTGAATGAGATTTTTCCTCAAAGAGTAAGAAATTGGAAAAAATATTCATCTTAGAGCTATCAAAGCTATATATATATATTGTAACACCCCATAATTTTGATACCAATTAAATTATTATACGTAAATTATAAAGGAGGCCTACAATTAAATGGATTAATTGATTAAGGCCTAAAATATTTTTTTTAAAAAATACTATGGGATATAAAGCCCAAGTAAGATGACATAAGTAAATGGACCTTGAAAACTTTAGTCTTTTACCTCTTAAGCTACACGTGCGTATACTTATGAGGCTTCCTTTTGCTTCAGCTGCATCACACTACTGAACTTTGCCTTCCGTCATTGTGGCTGTGAGAAGAGACTACAGGTATGGATTCTATGACTATATTAATGGAAATAGGACTCCTATGATTGTTATCATACTTAGACTAGGAAAGTACATATAGGCATGTGTCATGGAAAGGAACTAAGAGACGTTGGTCTCATGAATCTCCACCTATCCCTAAATTAAGGGAAAAAATGTCCTATATTGTTATTATATTAGATTGGGAATGATGTAAATAGCTATATGTTAGGAAGGGTACTTTGTAGCTTTTAATTTAGATGGATAAAATATAGTACCTTAGAAATATGGTTACTCTGCAAACGAAAAGATATAGTGACAAGCTTGTAATTCTAGTTCAGCATATGGCCATGCTAGTTTTGTCTCTTTCGGATTGGCTGACCGTGCTCAAGCCAATTCCATCTCATGTATTGTCGTGGGCCTGCCAATGGCCAAAATGGGTAACTGGCCATAATTTTCTAACTATGTAGTTAGTAGTTCTGGTTCCCAAACTATATTTTTTACTAGCATTTCGAGTCTAAGGGACTCGATTTAGGGTCTATAAATCAAGTTTTTGGGACTTGATTTTTATGGGTTGTTCACGTCTGATGTGGCACTTTTTCCACGTGATATCTACATGGAAATCGAGTTTCTAAGCCTCGATTTATATCTAAATACAAAACAAAGAAAACCACAAGGACAATAGGAAAAGAAAACCATAAAACAGAAAATATGTGTTCATCAGATAAGAAAGAAAAAAAAAAAAAAAAAAAAAAAAAAACCACAACAATAGAAAATATGTGTTCATCAGAGAAGAATATGTGTTTATCAGAGAAGAAAGGAAAAAAAAAAAAAAAAAAAAAAACCCAGAGAAGAATATGTATTCATCAGAGAAGAAAGAAAAAAAAAAAAAAAAACCCAAAAATAGAAACAGGGGTTGCGCTGCGACCTGGGTCGCGAGGCGACCTGAGTCGTGCGCGGCCTGGGTCGGCTTGAGCTGCATCTCCATTTCTTCTTCTTCTTCTTCTCTTTCTTTATTTTTTTCTTTCTTTCTGCGTTTTTTGCTGTTTCTGCATTTTGGGTCATTATATTATTTTTGGGTTAGAAATCGAGTCTTAGAAACTCGATTTTCATGTAGATGCCATGTGAAAAAAGTGCCACATCAGACGTGAATAACCCATAAAAATTGAGTCCCAAAAACTCGATTTATAGACCCTAAATCGAGTCTCTTAGACTCGAGATGCTAGTAAAAAATATAGTTTAAGAACTTGAACTACTAACTACATCGTTAGAAAATTATGGCTAATTACCCATTTTGGCCCCTGCCAATGTTCAAAACTTGTCTAGCTCTATCATTAAGTTTGGCGGTATTAAGGGAATAAGGGGTTGGCCATGGGATTAATATATTAAGAATAATATTGGCTTCAACTATATATATAAATATATATATTAGATTAATCAAATACTTATCATTCAGTCATACTAAAGTTTCATGAATACCTATGATTACGTTAATGGAAAAAGCTGATTAGGCAGCAATATTTTTAAGTCCAAAAATCTGATCAAAGCTAGAAGTGAATTAGATAGTTAAGTGAATAAATGGAGAATTTTGGATATATTCGTATTGTTTAGGATGAAACCATTTAAGTGTGAAAATAGATTTTTAAGTGGGAAATTGTGTATTGATGAACCTATTTTTGGTGTTGCTAGGTTCTAATTCTACTGAATTGTTGTGATTCAAGGGAGGTTGATTTCCTTTATTTTTACAACTAAGAGGTAAGTGGTGTTTACTAATTTTGAGGGTTTTCCCAAAACAATGTTGATTATTAAACTATTTATATCAAAGAAATATGTTGATATTTTATATGTAAATTGATATTTTATATATGCTTCATGTGCACATTGGTTATTATTTTTATGAAAAACTTGTGGGACAACTTGAATTTATTTAAACTTATAAGCGTGAATATATCTTTATATTTTTGAAAATTATGAACGGATTATTTTTGTGAGCATATTGAAATGTGTTTTGAAAACCTATGGCAAGTCGTGATTAGAAGCTCAGTATGGTATTTAGTCTTTAGTAAGAGACAATCATACTGTAGCTAGTCCTTAGCAAGGGACGATCCCAGAAAAGGAGACAGTGCACATTTGATAACTCCTTAGCAAGGGAGTATACCGTTAAGGATCCAAAAAGGAAGCTCCTTAGCAAGGGAGTGCACCTTTAGGTTCCAAATGAGCCATCCTTAAGAAAAGGGAAGAAAATGAGGTTCTAGTCCCAAAAAGGGGACAACACAACCCTGTCAACGGGGCATAAACGTTGACCACGAGAAAAGTTTAGGTAATTGTTTATATGATGGTATTGATAGATATATATATATATATATATATATATATTATGATGGCTCACAATATAAAGATGTTTTTTTTAATGTGAAATACTGATGAGTTACAAGTTATGAAATTGTTGTAAGTATTATTTTTTTGAAATGTTTGTTCTCACATCCCAATGGTAGTGAATTCCACTTATTGAGTTATCTCACCCCCCCCTTTATTTCACATTACAAATACATTAAAGGGATTATTGGAGTAGAGATTCTTGGGAGACAGCAGTTACGAACTATTTTGTGGAACTAAGGATTTTATTATTATTTTTATGGCATTAAACATTGTATTGGAGAATTATTTTGAGGATGTTTTGTATTTGGTGAATTAGAGCTCTGACATTTGTGATGAGATTTAAGGTTGTTAGTTTCTTTTATTTAATATTTTTATGGATTATTCAGATTAAATAGACTTTTATTGCTTATGATTTTGGGGCATTACATATATATATATAAACAAATTGGACTTATTCCTAATTATCTGAATAGTAAAATCATGTCATCAAAATTCAGGAGGCATCAATATCTTCAATTTTGCTAGAATAAAAGAAAGTGACGTAACAAGCACATGGCATTGGTTTGGAGTAGTATAGCAACCAATGTGTCATTAAGAAGTTACCTGTAAATTGAAGTCTTTCCCGGCGTCTTCTAGTTTTGAGGAGCTTTTCTCTAATCAAATGCAACTGAGCTACAACATCACTAATAATCATCCTCTCTCTTGGAAATTCCATTGAACAAGAAACTCCAATTCCAAATATCAAAATCAAGCACTCCTGAATTTCGAGTCTACCAGTTCTATTTTGACTTTTTGTATCATCTGTCCTTGTTTCCCCATCTTCTCTTTGCCAAAGAAGAACAGGATCTACAATATCAATGACTCATTCGGGTAAATTTGCTTTCGCAAATTCATGAAAGTTTAAGCTATCTTTGAACATGTTATCAGTGGGCCTCTTTCCCGTAAACATCTCCAACAATAGTATTCCATAACTATAGATATCACCATAGGTTGACACCTCATTTCCCATACCATACTCTGCAATTGCATATAGTTTCATACTAAAAAATGGGAAATATAATATAACATGGAACACTTTTAGTAGCATGTAATTGGAAAAAGAATTATGACAAATGAATAAAAGGTTTTAGGACATGCTATATCTTCTACCAGACATATTTATTTGTCTGATAGAAGATATAGCATGTCCTTGTTTCCCCATCTTTTATATCATATGTCCTTGTTTTCCCATCTTCTATATTTCTACACTTCAAACAACATTATGAAATATTTTTCATAGAAATGAATTTATAATTAAGAAGTGATAAAGATATTTACCTGGAGGAGCATAACCAATCGTTCCTCTTAATCCGATAGAGCTTGATTGATTAGTGGAACTATCTTTGGGTGCCTCACGAAGGAACCTTGCCAAGCCAAAGTCACCAACATGTCCGATCATATCATCATCGAGAAGAACATTGCTAGGCTTGAGGTCACAATGAACAATTGGCGTATGGCACTGATGATGAAGATAATCCAATGCATTCGCAACATCAATAGCAATATTCAGTCTTTGAAGCAGATTCAAATTCTTTTGTTCCTCAAGAGCTTCATTTGTTCTTGCAATTGGGTGCAACCACTCGTCTAGGTTACCATTACTCATGAATTCATATACCAAAGCTTTGAAATCATGACCTTGATAGTCAACACCTGAACATGCTGTAAGTACCTTTACAAGATTTCGATGTTTGATGTTTCATAAAGCCTCACATTCAGCAATGAAACTCTTGGAAGCTCTATGGTGCAAAAGGTTAAGCACCTTTATAGCAATTGTACCTCTATCCTGATCAAGAACTCCTCTATACACAGAGCCAAAGCTACCTACACCAATTAAATTAGTGGAGGAGAATGCATCTGTAGCCTTTAAAAGACTTTGGTAAGATACATTCAAAAGTACATTTCTTGAATTATTTGAAGTATTTTCTCTTCCTTTTCTCTTTAAAAGAAAAGAAGTAGAAACGACACTACCAAAGTTTCTCCAAGAAGTCCAGAAAGTATCGCGATTATTAACTTCAATGAAAGACTCAACTTCCTCTTTTTGGATTTATTGTATTTGCATACAGGAAGCTTCATCTTAGGCATGCCTCCACAAAGCTTACTATTTCCCATAATCAAAGTTGCACTTGAGTTCTTGTAAACTCCCTTTGTCGGTACTTCACCCTCAAAATGATTATAAGACAAATTCAATAACTGCAAGATGTCAAAGCGCTCCAAAAATCTTGGAATGTTGCCAGACAAATTGTTATTAGAAAGATCTAAAATTTGAAGTCCTCTTAATGACTCCAAAGATGAAGGAATGACACCTTGGAATAAGTTTCCTCTCATGTTTAGAGATTCTAGTTTTACACAGCTCCCAAGACTTGTAGGAATTTTACCAAACAACATGTTTTCAGAAATATCTAAGTATCCTAGATTTATGAAATTTCCTACTTCCATTGGAAGTGCACCATTAAATTGGTTGGCAGACAAATCCAAGCTAAGTAGTGAGAATGAGAGACCAAGGACTTGTGGGAATATGGTACCACTGAGATTGTTATTAGCAAGACTCATAAAAATCACATTTTGACACTGACTTAGACTTAAAGGAATTGTTCCTTGAAGATTATTCTTGAGTAAATACAACTCTAACAATGCTGTCAAATTTCCTAGAGATGATGGAATGTTCCCAATGAAACTATTGTTATTTAAAGCCAACTCTCGTAACTTTTGAAGCTTTCCGATTTCAAAGGGAACAGTACCTGATAATCTGTTTTTCCACATGGTGAGTGACTCCAAGCTAATCAGGTTTCCGATCCCAATGGGAATGTTTCCAAATATTTTATTATTATCTAGATACAAGTTGATAAGATTAGTGGAGAAGTTGCTAATGCATCTGGGCAACTTCCCCTCAAAGCTGTTGGCATTTATACCCAACTTGATTAGATTGGTTGCATTTGTTAAAGAACAAAGAAAACTCAAGTCATTTGCTCCTCCACTTCCAAGATAATTGTAGGTAAGGAGTAAAATCCTCATTTTATTCAATTTCTCCAACGAAGGAACCTTCCCAAATAGTTTATTTTGGCCCAAAGTAAGTGAATCTAGATTTGAGGCATTAGATATTGAAATAGGAATAGATCCAGTAAATTGGTTTGCGCCAACAGCGAATACTTTGATATTCTGTAGGGTGATACCCATGTTTGGCGGAAGATGTCCTTGGATTTGGTTTTCTATTACATTAAATGTTATTAACGAAGAGAGATTGAAAAATGAGGGAGGAATTGTACCAGACAACCTATTTACAGCCACATCAAAAAATGTAAGCTTGGACAGTTGGCCAAAAGAAGTAGGGATAATCCCACCCAAGTTATTAGAACGTGTATCAAACTCTTCTAGAGAGGATAAGTTCCCAAAAGAAGGTGAGATACTTCTATTAGATTATTTCGATGAATAACAAAGGATTGGAGCTTTGACAATGTGCCAAACTGTGCTGGGATTTCTCCAACCAAATTATTATAACCAACATGCAGAAGAATGAGGCTAGAGCAATATGATAAATTGCTAGGAATTTTTCCATTGAATGTGTTATTTTCTAATCGCAAGACTTGCAATCTACGCAAACGACCAATTTCTGGAGGGATTTCATTATAAAAGCTATTGTTTTGGAGTGTTAAATTTCTCAAAAAGCTTAAATTACCAATGTGTGGTGATATAGAGCCTACCATTTTTTGGGATTGTAGGTCTAACACGGTGACCCTCTGATGTCGGCGACCACAAGTAACCCCTCGCCAGTGACAAAAGTGGATGCTATCATTCCATGAGCTTATGACCCCAAGAGAGTTATGAGTGATCTTCGCTTTGAACACAAGCAATGCCAAGCGGTCTGTCTCATTATTCCCACCACCCTTTGAGGTGACTAACAAACCACACCACAAGAGAAGAACAAAAGCATGGCTGCAAAAAGATGAGAATGATGAAACTGAACTCATAAGGTAAAGCGCCATGCACAGTCACCTAGGATGGTACAAACTTTTTTTTTTTTTTAAAAATGGCTGAGGCCTAAGAGGTGCAACTGGGTGAAGTTTTGTCAAAACAGAGGGTTTGATTTCTCATGTAATTTTTTTTGCTAAAGGATTTCCCTTGGAATTAGTTGCTCATGAAAGAGCACATTTATAAGAAGGTAGAGAACAACTTTCTGAAAACTTTCAAGACAATGTGTACATAACATAAGTTTCCACTCAGCGTGGGAATGGACCATAGTGTCAATCTGGTTCGCCACCTGAAATACTCCACTAGTGTCAATCTGGGTGAAAGTGAAAAAAAGTAATTTGGTACATGATTGACATTTTTGTTTTTGGTGTAGAAAAAACGTCAATTCTCGGTGAAAGTGAAAAAAAGTAATTTGGGACTAATTGTCTAGGAAAAAATTGTGTCTAATCCATTATGAAATATGTATTGAAGTCCTATAGAGAGATAACTCCCTCTTTCCAAGCATGTTTATTGTTAAATTAATTTAAATGATTTAAATGATCAATTATACCAAAAGTTTAAGTTATGATAAATTTAATTATTTAATCACATATTTCTAACACTCCTCCTCACAGTTAAATTACCGATTGTTCCAAAAACTTAAAATTATTGTAAATTTAATCATTTAATCACATTCTTTTAAGTTCTAACACTCTTTCTCATGTGTGGACTCCTTTTTAATAAGTGAGGCCCAACATGTGTGATTTTAAATAGGAGGTAAAATGGAAGAGATAATGATCGAACTTAAGACCTTTTGCTCTAATACTATACTAAGCTATTAGAATATAGTAAATTTAATCATATAAACATATACTTCTAACATAAAGAGAAAATGCTACATACAAAACCATTGTTTTATGGCTAAAAATTTATAGTTTATATGTTAATTGTTCAACGATATAAGCTATAAACCAACGAGGGAGAGACATGTGAGCACTGAATAAGAGGTGCAATTGGGTGAAGTTTTGTCAAAACAAAGGGTTTGATTTCACTTGTAATTAGGTGCTCGAAAAAAAAAAAAAAATATATATATATATATATTTATATTTATTTAGAGCATTCATATCTGCAATTTTCGTACTATTCTATTTTACCATCTTAAAAGTTACTTTATCAATTATACTATATTGTTTTACAACACACCCAACATCCAAACTTTTATTTTCCTATTCAACTCATTAAAATAATATATACCACCCAATAAAATAATATAATCAAACCTCTTTCTGAATAAAATAATATATACTACCCAATAAAAAAATGAAATTTAAGTTTACAATGAGTGAACAGTAACTTGTATATGTAGAAATCCACTTTAACACTATTGTAAAACTTTTTACAAGCACAAGACCGGATAATGGGGTTGTTTTGTGCTTTGATACTAAAATTTTCCTACATATACCATTTACATTGCCTAATGTGAATGCTCTAAACTCTCAAGAGCAATGTAGTGCACGTAAACTCTTGGAGGTAGAGAAGAACGAAATTTCTGAGAACTTTCAAGTTTCAAGGGCGACGTAGTGCACATAGAAGGGAAATGGGTCATTGTGTCATGTGTGAACCTGCTTTAGAAAAGATTGTTTGAATTAGAAATGGCCCCTAATTTGATTTGATTGGGATTTTTGTTTTTGGTGTAATAAGATACGTCAATTCTTTGTGGGGCAAAAAAAAGTAATAGCATGCTGCCTAGGAAAAAATGCTTATCTAGTCAAATATGAAATATGAACGTACAACACCATTGTTTTGGGGCTAAAAATTAATAGTACTAGCCGCGAATCCACGCGTTGCGCGTGATGAATTTTTTAAGATAGTCTCATTAAATTTATTTTTTACAATTTGTATTAATTTAATAAATAGTAATGTATTTCATAATAATATTTTTATTTATTATAGGAACAATCATAAACATAAATATAAATTTGAACATTCATATTTTTATTCATTATAGGAACAATCATAAATCATAAATATAAATTTTGTAGTACCAAAATGAAAACAAAAAACAATTCTCAAAAATTCAAAAGGCAAGTTAACAAAAATATTCATTTTTTAATAAAAGTTATTTATAACATTTTGTGAATCATTAAAAAGAATATAAAATTTGGAAAATTTTCTTTTATTTTTAAACAAACTTTCTAAAACTCTATTTTTTCTACCCTACAATCCAAACACAGAAAAATGTAACTAAAAAATTAACAAAACTTAACAATGATTAATTGAACCAATTAGCAAAACAATTTGTTGTTGATAATCTATTAAGGTTATTTTCTTTGTTGAAATTGCAATTTCGTCCACCCAAAACATATTATCAGATAAACAATTATTTGCAAAATCTAAGAATTAAATTTCTATATATGTATTGTTATAAAATAATAATAATAATAATAACAATTAAAATACAATTGCAAAAGCTAAAATATATCACCCTCCCGATTATTTTTGTTTGACTAAACCTTTGCTTCTCTCTGAATAATTGACATTATAGAATACTTATTATACAACTATTAAGAGTACTTTGTCCACCTCAAAGGATTAAATAATAAACAAAAATTAGTAAAGTCTCGTATAGTTTAACATCTAAATTGATCACGATAAAAAAATCAAATTCTAACTTGCAAAACAACTAATTATAAGCTCAAATCAAAACAAACCAATGGAATAAAGAAAAATAACTTGTAATCGGAAATTAGAATACCAAACTACATAAATATGCATAAAAGTCGATGCAAATACCAAAAAGATAAACACATGTGATATGACAATTAAATCAACAATAAAAATTAAATAAAAAACCATTAGTAGAAAAAAAAGGTTGAATCAATAAAATAAAATAAAAATCCACCAAAAAAGAAAAAAAAATTGGAGAAAGAGAGAGAGTATTGACCTTTTTGTCGAAGGCCACTTGGAAGGAATAGCGAAGAGAGGTAGAAATGACATAAGAAGAAATTTATATGAAAATTAAGATGGCAGAGGAATAGTGGAAGTAGATGAAAGATTGAACAAAGTGAAACCATAGAATTTAAGAAGATATAAAGGAAACTTTTAAAAATCTAAAGGAAATCAAATGAAAATTAAAAAAAAAAAAAAATTATTGGAGGGGATGAAAGATTGAACTAAAAAGACAATGATTGAAGAAGATTAAAATTTGAAAAAATTAAATAAGAATTGCACAAAAAAAAAAAAAGATACTAAAGATGTAGTTAGGGGTGTCCACGGGTCGGGTATATGCCTAACCCGGACTCGACCCGATTGGGGCGGGTGAATAAAAAATTGACCCAAAACCGACTCGGAGACCTGGTTGGATTTTTTGGTTCAGGTCTCGTCGGTTTCGAGTTGATTTGAGTCGGTATCGTGTTTATCACCGGGGACGAAATCTGGCTGAATCCGGCAAGATCTGGCCGAAATCTGGACGAATCCGTCAAGATCTGGCCGAAATCTGGCTGGATCCGTTAAGATCTGGCCGAAATTTGGCTGGATCCGGCGAGATCTAGCCGAAATCTAGCCGGATCCGTCGAGATCGGATAGAAATCTAGCCGGATTCGTCGAGATCTATCCTAGATTTCATCGGATAACAGCGAGATCTCGTCGGATCAAGTCGAAAAATTGTAATACTTCGCTGGAAAGGATAAGGATTCGGTTCGGGTCGGGTGTCATAGGTTTGGAAATCAAAAACCGACAACCGACCCGTGTGGGGTCGGGTTAGCTTCGCCGAAACCCGCGTTCAACTGCCGAAGTCGTCGGATCGGGTGGCGGCGGGTCGGACGTGGGCGGGTTGGCCGGGTTGAGCGGGTCGCCGGCTCTTCTGGACAGTCCTAGATGTAGTGCATAAACAACTTTATAAAATTTATTACAAAACTTCCATTAATATATATAGTATAGATATGTATAGACATTGTTTTTGGTTTTTGATACTTCATTGATTTCATTATTTAGTTATAAACATCTAGAATGACCCTCTAAATTAAAGTAGATGAATATATAAAGGCAAAATTATATGTGAAGTTTGAAACCACTCAAGTTTGAAACCACTCTAAATCTATTTATATTTGTTTGTAAAAAAAAAAATGAATAAAAATTAAATTCTAAATTAAAGTAGATGAATATGTAAAGACAAAATCATATGTAATGTTAAAACTGTTCAAGATGAATGTATAAAGTCAATAATCTATTTATATTTTTTTTTTATAAAAAAAATAGGAATAAAAAATAAATAAGAAAAATAATAATTATGTACCTAATGACATGACGATGAGGTGACGCAACAGGAGCTTAGCTACAATAAATATTACGCTTCAACTTTTAGATATATTTAGATTTAGATTATTAGTAATTTTGCCACCACACGATATGTGACATATATAGTTTCATGTTAATTGTATTAGTGAAATGAATATACATAAACTATGTTATACATTTGTTGAAATCACCAAACAGATTTCAATAATAATCATGAAAACTTAATTACTTATTTATGGGTGAAACATTACAAACCCAAACAATATAAGAATTAAAAACAATTCGGTTATCTAGTTAAATTTCTCAAATCACATGGAGTACTCATATTATATGAATTAATCTCCTTATAATTGGTGGTAGCTGCTTTTAGACACAAATTTGCCAGTTACTTCTCTCCAATTCAATCCAACATGTGATCTTCATTCGCCTATTGGCAAAATGTAAATTGTTTTTTGCTCCACATGATCATTGAGAGATTTATCTAGATAAGATTGTTGTTTGCTTAAGCTCTGAAACCAACATAAATTAGATAGCTAGATGCTTTAACCTATAATAGAATAATAATAATTCAACAATTGAACCATCTAACAAAACAATAATGGCAATAATTAAGTAATCAACAAATAACGTAATAGCAATGTCACTGAGGTAAACAAAACAGAACATGTTACAATGTTATATTTCTATAGGAGGATTTCGCAATGGGATACAAATTTCAAATGTAACAATGAAAGTTATAATTTTTTTTAAAATAAAAATAAAAATTAACAAACCATTAAGCTAAATACAAAACACAAATAACTTTTTTTTTCCTTTCTTTCAATGGAGAATATGTAATAATGTTAGTTCATGCATTACACTAAATGTGATAATGATTCATCAAGTCTATTTATAAATCTCACATTTTGATCATGAGTCCATAAAAGAGGTTATTTTTAGCAAGTGGCTCCTCAAGTAAAATTATTTTCTGTCTTATTGAAATTAAAAAAGCATGCAGCTAAGAACATAACAATCATTTTCAGATTGAATATGATAGGATGATGAGAAATGGTCTAAAACTAACAAACCTTTGAATGAAAATCCAATGCTCTTAGTCTTAGATGGTTTATATATCTGTGTCAAGTTTGTGTATGATATGTTGCTGTATAATGTCAAAGAAGATAGGAAAAAAAGACAGCGAGACCTGTACCTTGAGGAGTATTTGAATAGATTATAGTGCCCTAAACTTTGCGGATAAGAACTACAAATTCTGATAGAAGCAAGAACCTGGTCACCTCTCTTGGTTGCATTCCAAAAAAATTCTACATGCTTTCCAATTTAACTTATGAGGAATATGAGAGATGTTGACATGAAGGCACTTTGCACATCTAGCCTGTTCCAAATACTTGAGGGTGTAAGCAGTACTCAACTCCCCTGAACAACCACTAATGGTCCTACAAAGATAGAAAAAACAAATTGGGAAGTCAAGCTCAACCCCATGGGCAAGAAATGGTTAACTTTTAGTGCTATTAATAAAACTTTGCATGTGTAGAGAATTAGCGGGAGCTTACTTGTGTGACCCCGAAGCTCCGTAGAAAGCATTGATATTCCCCTTTTAAATAAGTGTAGAGGGAGGCCAAGAGAGCTAATTTAGGTGGGTTTTGTGTTGTGCCTGGGCGTGAGAACTCAAATTTAATTGAGAAGTGGAAAGGGTGAGGAAGTAAAAGTATCTAAAACGCTTTGACTGGAGTGTAGGTGACGGTTGTTATCTGCAACGCCTAATTTTATTTTTATTTTTTTTCCAATTAATTTGAAATGCCATCCTTTTGGGATGAAAATCTAAAACGCCAAATTTTTAATCAATTTGAAGAAAGATGAGTTGGAGAAAAGAAAGAGAATAGAATGACATTCACTTATGTTTCAATAAAATGACACCTATTACCATTTTGTGCAACAATTAGCTCTAAGGATTCAACTTTTATAATAGATTATAGATTATATTTTTTCAAAATATTTTTTTAAAGATTTTATGCAACGATTACCGGGGGGGCTTCAAATGCTAGTGATTTTTTTTTTTTATATAATAATAATAATAAATTTATTGTGTAAAGTCAATAATCTTTTTTTTTTTGGTAAAAAAATAGGAATAAAAAATAAATTATAAATTAAAGTAGATGAATATGTCAAGACAAAATTATATGTAATGTTAAAACTGCCTAAGATGAATATGTAAAGTCAATAATCCATTTATTTATTTTTTGTTAAAAAATAAGATTAAAAAATAAATAAGAAAAATAATAATTACGTGGCTAATGATGTTGCGATGAGGTGGCGCAATAGGAGATCAGCAGCAATAAATGCTACGCTTCAACTTTTAGTAATATATAGATAAATAAGACTAATTCCTCTTCTTTTCAAGCCTACATTTTTTATCAAACTCGACCTCATTCAAAAGTGAATGAACTTTTTTGTGGATCTCATAGAAAACATGCATAAGTCATAGCGTTGTGGACAATGTGACAAACCCGTTATAAATGGAGGGGAAAGTAGGTGGAATAATCAATCATTACAATCAATGAAGGAGATTGAAAGAGACAACAAAGATGAGCCCAAAAGGGAAGGCTCTAATTAGTAATTAGGAGTTTCTGGCCAGTTATGGGTTCAAGACCAGAAGAGCTACGGCTAATTAGAGCCCTTGTTCGGTTGGAAGTAGGAAATCAATCCCAATTGTAATCCTGGCGCAACTCATGATTTAGTCTCCTTGGTTCAATAATCTAGTCTATGAAAAGACATCTAGGGCCAAAGACCTTTGCTTGCTTCTTGTTAGCAAGTCAACTAATCTAAAACTACAAAAATTCATCATTAATGCTAGGGTTAATAGGTGCGTTGCAAATCTTAATGTAATGTGACAAGACTTAGCCTGGTTCATTTGTTCAAAGGGGATATTGGTTCATATTCAAAGATGAGGAGTTGATAATCTTTTGTCCATATCTCTTAAATTATAATGAATTTTTTGGTGAAACTTGTTTCAATGGAAAGTTAGTATGCATTTGGCTCCACGTTAAGGAGCCAAAACACGTTTTTTCCAGCCAAAAACCCAAAACTGTGTTTGGTAAACCTTAGCAAATGCGTCTTGTAAAAATAATGACTTTTCCAAATACGAAGAAGACCTGTGTTATCGTGTGGCAGTTGGGGAGCTACAGTTGTAAAACGCCACAAGCGCATTATAAATATTACCATTAGAACAAATAAGATATGGTCACCGGAAATTGACACAATAATTTTGTATTGGAGAGTTCGCTCATAACTCGCTTGAGCAAAATTTTTAGGTCTTGAATTTTAAAATTTGCTAGAAAATGTGTTTAAGCTCGATTTTAATCATAATTTATAAACCTATATAAGTCACCTTTCACAAGACTTTTATAGGCAAGAAAGAAATTTATACCAAAGTTAAACATTTCAAACCTTTTCCTTCTTGAACCTAAAAGGAGAATTATCCTTTTTGCTTTGTTTTAAAAACAAGAAAAACTATTGTGTTTAAGTGAGCTTTAAATATTTCTTGAATCACAAAGATCTTTTCCGGTGTGTTCACTAACCTCTTTAAAGTGCCTGAGGTTTTGGTTCATGCGAACTAGGAGTTTCTGAAGGAAATTCGCATAAGAAGACGCCAAAGATTCTAGAGCTATTACGGTAGAAAGGCAAATAAAACTTTACAAATAGGGTCTAATTAATAATTATATAATAGTCTTAAAAGTAGATTGTTATAACTGCTCTTCTTATAGTGAATTTTCTACTAGATGTGTCTTGAAGTGGTTTTACCATTGAAAAGCTTCAGTCTTTGGTTTTCCATCTCATTATCAAATCGTATGTCATGCTCTAATGGCCTTTATATTGCTTGCTTTAAGAGTAGGTATGTACTGGTAAAAATATTATTATGTTTGTGGATCACTTTAGCCGAGATAAATTGATAATTCCGCTACCTAATTTGCACAAGGAGTCTAATGTAAATTTTCAATTAAAGCCCTGATCCTAGACCCGATGTCACTTTATAACCTCAAAAAATAAAAAACGTAAAATTACAGAAGTTTTTGACTCCATGCTAACTTGGTGATAAAGTCTTTGATCAACAATGACTAATGGGCTAAATCCCTTTCCTTTCAAGGTTAGGAACTAAAATGCCATATCTAAAGGGCCAGGTGCTAGTTAATTATTGTTCACTAATGATGAGACAGAATCCCTAAAATAAAATTAAAAAAGAAAAGAGCAACCCCAAAAGTTCAGACTTCTTGGTTATTATCCAAGCATCCAGAGATGCATACTTGACATGATCAAAAGTTTTCCCAACTTTTTGCATTTTTGATTTACTATATTACTTTTTAAGTTGTTGAGAAAAGCCAGTGTCTACTACAATACATATAGGAGTTATTTTACAAAAAAAATATAAATAAATAAAAAATTCAATGGACTACGACTGACTGATAAAGCAATGTCTTTTTTTATAAATGTTGAACTATGAGGTGTTGAACACTTGCACTAGCTGAGAAACATACACAGCATGGGGGACAACAAAGCCTAAACTCTAAATAAAGATCCTAATTAGGATTTTTTTTTTTTTTTTTTTGCACCAATGAAAAGAAAACATTTATGGAGATAATACAAGTATATAAAAGATATCAAGGAATTAAATTAAAACAAACAATTATGTCAACAAATATTACAAAATTGCAAAAGCCTATGAACTGATAAGACCTTGCACTAGAAAACAGAAGCTGGTTTTTGGGTCTTCAACCCAAACAAATTCTCAAATAATTTAGGAGCCATAGGAGGAAGATCCATAGTCTGAGGAGCCATGAAATTGACAATCTTTTCATGAACATTATACCTGCAAAAATTAAAATGCACGAGAATAATATAAAATACACATTCAGATATGACCGCAACTCACAAATAAGAAATTTTTTTGGGGCTTGGGAGGGAGTAGTTACCTTATCTTGCGACTCTTTGAGGCACGCCGATCGACGATCTTTCTCTTCTTAGTTTGCAACCTTTTCAAAGCATAAAAATCTGTGTAACAAGGAATGGTTAAAATCAAGGAGTCACTTACAGAATGTTTAATTAGTAGATTTCCTTTGAATACAATAGGAAAAGTATGCAAATGATGTTCACCATAAACCAAGTTCCATTTGAAAGTGTAGAAAAATATCTTTTGATTTTTTTTTAATAAAAAAGTAAAATTTTATAAATTGTCAGCTGGGAGTCCATTTTCATGTAGACTACATAGCTAAGTTCCAGAAAACCTATGGTCAAATTCATAGATATAGATAATAAAATGATATTGACCTTGTCACTGGGTTCTCTCCAACTATTGGCAGAATAAAATGGCACAGTATCAGACAATTATGTCCGTCCATCCATTCATTTTCACATCCAAAGCAGTGCTACAACCGAGATGGGTATGACTCACGAGGTATAGAAGAAAAACCCTCCCACCCCCACCCCCACCCCACAACACCCCCCCCCCCCCCCAAAAAAAAAAAAAACCCTCCACCCCCATTTTTTTTCCCCTCTTTTGGATACAGAAAGTGATTCATTCATAATCAAGCAACAAAATTCTATGCAGTCATTTGGATGAACTTATTTTCATCTTAAAATAAAATTTATAGCTTTGTTAAAGCATCATCTTTTCTAGGTATAGCCGTAATTTTTTGTATAATAAACAGAATAAGCTCAAACAAACATTGAGCAACACATCAACCTACTGCAACCAGCAATCCTCTTCCTTTTTTTAAGGCTTGGGACCAAGTGTTGGGATATTAAGAAGCAACATGTTCATAGAATGAGAATGTTAAGATAGATAAGTAGCAATACAAAGATAGTAGGGACACACAATGAAGAAAATTGCTTAAATTAGTCATGTGCAAAGGAGAGCAATTAATGTACCAATGAGAAAAAGTGATTTGATTCTAGTTGAGAGAAATTAAAGAGAAAGCAAAAGACCTAAAATAACCCTAGTCGAAGAAGTAAAAAATGGCATAGTAATTAAGGAGATAACAAAGTATGATTTTGAATAAGATAGAATGGTGGAGAAGAATACGTGGCCAACTCAAATTAGTCTCATGGGGATCCATTACTGACCCTAAATTTTTGACAATAACAGATTATTGTAGTTGTTGCAACCAACAAGAGAAGATGTCACAATATGGACATGAATACAGAAACTCTTATAGATTGGGTCCAAGAGCAGAAAAATAAATATACAAATTTCAAAATGCAACAAAATTTTACCAGATGATTTTGGGTCATTTGTCTCTAAGAATTCCTTCAATAATTGCGTGTAAAATTCGGAGTCATCCAAAAGTTCTGGATCACCATCAGCTTGTACTTCCTATTCAAAGTAGAAGGATATAGCAAACATCATAATGTGATGAGAAAAGCATAACTTTGATAATTTTACACAATCCTCTCTCATTTTACTTTTCTCTGCATAAATAAAACTGCATAATATCTAATGACATATAGCAGTAATCATTCAGTAATCCCCATCAGCATATGCTTTTTACTCAAAGTTATATAAATAACATTTTATTCTTACAGAATGATAAGGTTAACAAATGTATCCAAGAGGAATAACGTCTCTCTGAGCTTACAAAAACATTTCATTTTTTTAGTTTTTCACATTACAAATTATATATGTAACAAAATTAAGTTGCATTATATCTCATGAGTCATGACAAAATGATTGCCATCATATTGAACAGAAGCAGTGAGGTGTTCTTCACACACAAATAATGGGTTCTATTTACATAGCATCTGAGGGAACAAATGATCTGCAAAAGAAGGCCATGGAGTAAAGTTGAAGCCTTATCAATAAAATAAATAAAATATATTACTTATCAATGAAATGTGTGAATTTGCAAGTCACCTAGCAGATCTGATCAGAGCTAGAAATTCAATTTCCATAGACCTTCAAAATACACCTTTACTAAATCTTATTGATCTTTTCTTTAAATCATAAGTTATAATAATTGTCCATTTCGATGAGTGGTGGATTAATATTAAGTTGTTTGTTCAGCTTATTTTGTTCATGTACAATAAGTTCTACATTTTCTAAGTACAACTATACTTTTGCCCAGCTCATTTTTTAAGCCAATAAACCGATGAAAATGAGTTCTCCCAAACAAGCACTTAGATTTGGTACCCATGCAAACCCAACTTTTTTCCCAGAAAGAACCACCAGCAACCATTTCTGTTTGTATTCCCTATTTATCTTGTTTTTCGACCATAACAAGATACCTAAAAAGTATTTTGGCATTCTGAAGGCATATTTGAAGGAGATTGGACTATCCAATGTGCTTAGCATTAGAAAGCACAAATCAACCCACAGAGTGCACTATTGCAAAGATTGAAGTCAACACCATGAGTGACACAAAACATTGGAGGTTTTCTATGAGTATCCCAAGATTAACTTCAATGTTAATGGTTCTGTTTGCCATGATAGTCCATTTTAGACAATGATTTGGTACCTTCAAATGCAATCTAATATTCACTCTCTTAGACACACAAGCACACGTATGAGAAAGATTTTATTTTTAGAGAATCTGGTATTTAAACAAATTTCCATAGTTTTGCTCTCAGGTGGGGTTCTGGAATCAAAATGAACATTGTATAATCAACTCAAGTAGACACACAAAAGTAGGATTACCTCTCCCTTAGTGCTATTCTCCTTGTCAGGATCCTGTCATCAACATGCCAGGTATTAGAATACAAATGTCATATAGGCTAATTTTTATGTTACCTTGTCCATTTAATCTACATGTGTGTGTGGCCTTCATCTGAGTGTAAATATACATTCTCTCTTAAGTATAAAAAAATAAAATAAAAAGAAGAAGAAAGAAAGGGAGATTATCTTACAGTCCCAAATACGCTGACTGTTGATCTCCTCAGTTGCATCTGCTTGAGCATTCTACTTGGATCTCTCATATAATCAGCAACTTGCTCACTAATATTCTGTGTATGGAATAGAAGAATTTAGTGAGCCTGTTTTACACCTTATGGGCATGGTAATCAGCCCAGTCCTAAGGCCTAACCTGATTAAAAGCATGCAATTTTCCTTTAATAGCAGCAGCACCAGTTGCCACCTCTGTCTTCCTCTGCCATTTGTCTATTGATTTGTCTCTGAAGGAAGCTATTCTAAAGGATACAAACATGAATAATACAGTCAACGCCCAAATTAAGAAATTAATTGCACTAGTAGGCTTTTAATGCATGCAAAGATGATGTGATACAGTGATAGATATACAACAGAACTAGAAAAAGGCAATAAAGCATGAAACATGGGTATATAAAGGGTAATCATTACTTTTAACATGTACTTTACTAAGATTAAGACAGGTAATTGGATTCTTTTTTTTTATAAAACAGGTAATTGAATTCAGGTTGTTGAAAACAAAAACCATAAGAACAAATAAAACTATTACCAACTTAACAGAGACAATTCTGCTCCAATACCAGGATTTTCCTCCTCTAGGATTTCAATCTCAATAATGTGTATATATCCCAAAAAAGATACATTCACGGAAACCTCCATAACATTAATAACAAAAGACAAATAACGAAGGCAGTATAAAAGAATGAAAAAAGGACTAACAGCCCCCCTCAAGCACAGTTCCAGCTCACTTGAACATATCATCATCATCAGAAAGAGGCTGTTGTAATGTCTACCTAAGCATGTCACCCAACTCATTGGTATTGGATGAAGAATTCAAAAACTGTATTTCCTACTTTTTACAAAAAAAAGGATGAGTTCAATGTTCAATAGATCATAAGCACATCTAGAGGATGATCAAAGTACCTCAAATGCAATTGAGAAACCCTTGACCAATATTCGTCACTTTCAACATTCGAGTTTTTAGAAGCTTCTGAATGCTTGGATGATCTTTCAGAATTACCTTAAGAAGAGAAACCTTGTTAGGATAAGCAAGCTTAATCAAAAACTTTTCATGCACACACGTAGTTTATTCTTGAACAGTAATCATGCACAGAAATCATAGCCTGAAACTAAAGCAAGCAATAGAACTATGCAAACTAAGTCTTAAGCCTAACTGACAAGCTCTTGCTGGCTTTAAAATTCAGTCAACATTTATCATTAGCTTTATGTTGAAGAAAGATTGCAAAAGAAAATTGGAAATATCAGAACCCTTGCAGGAAAAAGAAAAAACAATAAAAATCAAAGGAATAGCATTTGGTATAGTCTTCTCTTTTTATAATATCTGACTTTGTTGTACAGAGATTATAAACTCTTTGAGAGATAAAAAGTATGATAAGGAACTCTAAATTTAGAAAATAGAATCTAGCAAAATGGAAAAATTTTCATACACAGTGCCAGGTGAGTAGAAAACCAAATAATACAATACAGAGAGAACTTGTTCCATACCATCTGAGGATTCAGCAACAGAAGGATTCTTCTCAAGCAAAGCCTGTCAGAAAAGAATTATCACAAGATGAACAGCGAAAATATATTGACAGAAAAATTTATAAGGCCAAAATAAAGCATCAACTGCTGGTCATATTCTTTGGAGCTAAATGAATGTATATCAAGTACGTAAAAATAATTAAAAAATTCCAAAACACCCATACCTCTTGTAGTTCCAATAGGGAATCTAAAGTATTCTTAGATGAGGTAATGAGGTCTGAATATGCTGTATTGACACCCTCATCTGAATTACAGAATGAAGACCTAACGGGCTCCTGCAGACAATCCATCATCTTTAGACACTATATTTGGATATTAAAGAGCTAGAATTAAGTTAAATAAGAGTAAACTACCAAAAAAGACCTGGGGTAATCTATTTGCACTTGAGAATGCTTTCTGAACTAACAATCTGAGCTCCAAAGCTTTGTCCCAGAGAGCCTTAAGGAAAAAGGGGAAAGAAGTGTATCAATGTTTAACCACACTCATAAGAGAGGGAAATGGTATAAAGAATAAACTAATTGCTTCAAAGAGTATAATTATTAAGAAAGGAAAGTAACAGTCAAGAACACTATTTTTAAGAGAAAAAGAAAAAAACTGATACAACCAAAGGAAGGAAAACTGATGACTGAATCTGTAAAACCCAAACCTTTTGATTCTTCACCGCCTGACCCTTAAGAAGATCTTCATCCTTGTGACGCTTCAAATCATTAAAAATATCTCTGAATGAAAATTGAAACCCAACAATTATAAAACGGCATACATTAAGAGATATGCATGGGCATCTATGTCATAACAAACATGCCTAATATCACGTATGTGAGTAATTGAGAAGCTGTGTGCCACAAAGAAACTACTAACCAAACATTTTACAGATCCACCTTTCACCTAAACAACCATAATCATGATGCAAATGAATCTAATATCTATACAAAAGAGAAAAGCTAGGAAGCACGGACACAGACATGAACACTAACATGGGTACGGGTATGAAATGAGCAATTTCTGAAAAATTATAACATGAAATGACCGATACAACACCAGTATGACATGGGTAAGACACAGATACAACATGGGCACGGCACCCTAAATGAAGGGTCCGCACTTCCTAGGAGAAAAGTAACACACACTACAATCTCTGCACGGATAAGAAGTCGGTTTGCTGACAAAAAAAAACTTCCCAATTCATTGGAATACACCCTCCCCATAGATTTTCCTCCAAATTGTAAGTAAAAATTACTGGGTACAAGTCCTCTAAGATAGCA
This sequence comes from Quercus lobata, assembly GCF_001633185.2. Lineage (NCBI taxonomy): Eukaryota > Viridiplantae > Streptophyta > Magnoliopsida > Fagales > Fagaceae > Quercus > Quercus lobata. Next base: position 31,105,420 of record NC_044907.1, on the reverse strand, counting down.
AAGAATCATATAAAAACCCACACCCAGAATCTAAAAATCAATAATTTTCAATGTTAATACACAATATCAAGTGCACAACCAAATGTGATAAACAATAACAGAGAGTCTTACATTTCCTGGTGCTTAAGATTCTTATACTCTTCTTCTAGCTGTTCCATCTCCTCATCTCCATTGTTAGCTTCTCCTTCTTCATCTTCATAATCAGCTTCTTCATGCCCCAACTACATCATAAATTGCTCAATTAACAAGAATCACAAATACAAAAACCAAACCCAATAACAATATTAATCAAGATTACAGTAATTATTGTAAAAATTAAGAAAGGAAATTTTTTTTTTTTTGCTCACAGTTAGATTCCTGCTGTCCATGTCTTCATCAAAATCATCAAAATCTTCGAAATCACTGTCGATGTCTTGCGCTTTTTTCGACCGCTTCGAAGGTAGACCCATTATAAAAACCTAAGAATTTTCCAAAGAACCAAATAGTTTTCCAAAACCTTGAACGAAGAAGAAGAAGAAGTTTAGCTGAGTTTAGGGTTTTAGAAAACAGGGTTTTGTTAAAGATTCGGGCTTTTGAACAGAGGAAGAGGAAAGTTTTTGTAATGATATGGGCTGGGCCTGATCTAATATAGGGCTTTACTAATAATCTAATATAAAAACCAATTTGTTAAATTATTTATTAATTGTAAATAAATTTTAATTAAAAACAAGAAGAAATTTTTTTGAAATATAAATAGGGTTATCGTATGGGACAAAATTAAAAAATTGTATAAATTCACAATTTTATTTATGTTATAATGAGAGGTTCACAATGGAAGAATTAAAATAAAAATAAAAAATAGCAACAACGAAAGAAATATTGCATAATAAATTTGGTCTCGGACTCCAACTTGACTAAGGTTCATGTTATTGGTGAAGTTGTGATTGTGCTCAAAACTTGTGTTGATTATATATATGTTTGTATAAATAATAGAATAAACAATTCTATGATATATTATACTATTTAAACCCTCAATCAAAAACTTGCAATATCATTTAAAAAAAATATATATATATATATATATTAGAATAAATAATTTCATATACAAACACAATCATAACAAATATTTATTAATTGTCATAATATTTATTAAATAGTTCCATATAGAACTAAAATCATAATAAATAAATATTAATAACTAAATAATTATCAAATTCATATTTAATATATTATACACAAACAAAATCAAAATAAATTTGTATTAATAAGTATAATAATTTTCAAATTTCAAATTTTCTTTATATTTCTTGAAACTTCTAGTAATTGAGTTTAAATTTTATTTTAAATTTTGTGTAAATTACACCAACCTCCTTTAAATTTTATGAAAATGGCACTTCGCTCCAAATGTTTGTATAAATAATACTCTCTTATTGATTTCTATGATCACAATCGAATAGGTAGATTTTTTTTTTTTTCCTAACTTTCTTAGCGTGCTATTATGTTTTTAGAAGAAAAAATTTTTATGCAAACTATGAAAGAAATAACACTCTCCTTGCTTGAGCTTTGTATAAATAAAATAACACGTACGTTCTGTTTGTTTTGATGTAAAATATTTGCAAGAAAATATTTTCATATTTTATCATGTTTGTTTTACAGTAAAACATTTAGTCAAAAGTAAAATATTTTCAGTCAAACAATACAACCAAAGCAAATAAATGTAAAATGTTTTACAATTGAAAATTTGGTAAAATATTTTACATTTGTTGCTGTCTCTCTCAGTCACGATCAACGCCTCTCTCACTTTCTCATGCTTTCAATTTCTCTCCACAAGACCACAACCCAGCCCACCTTCACTCCTCTCCCACCCATCATTGGCTCTACCTTCTCCAGCAGTCCCTTGGAACTTTGACTCTCGGCATCAATGTTCTTGATGCGAATGTTAAGCGCAAGGACGGTACAAATTGATGACCACTAGCTCTTTTGTGGTGTAGATCAGTGATAAGGTCGGTAATGGGGTGGGTCGTCGTCAAATCTGAGTGTCGGTGTCTCTCTTTCTGTGGTGGGGTGGGTCTTCGGTGATGGGTTTTTGTGGGTTGGGTCATTGGTGTTGAATTTTGGTGGGCTGGGCTTGGTGTTTTCAAGTTTGGTTTTGAGGTTGGTGGCCGGAACTGTTATAGTTATGGTGGTTCATGGGTTTTGATGGTGGCTGAATAAGAATGGGTTTCATTGATCTTTGATTTTGGAATTTTTGTTTTCATTTGTTATTGTTGCTTCTTGTTGGTGGTGGTTGTTGTGGTGGTGTGGCCGTGTGAGTGGTGGTGTTTAGTCACTAGATTTTGGTGGCAGTGGGGCGGTGGTGTTTTTTTCTTTTTTCTTTTTTTTTTTTTGGGATTTTGGGTGGTTAGTAGTGGTGGTGGTGCAGTGTGCTTGTATTTGGATGCAGGTGGCTGTTTACATTTTCAAGTGTCTAATCTTGCCAAACACTTGAAAATGTTTTCAAGGTAGATATTTTACAGTAAAATTTTTTACATTGAAAATATTTTACATCAAAATAAATAGAGCGTTAAAGTAAATTATGTTAAAAATTTTAATTTAATATGTAAGCATATTGTAACTGTATTAGTAACGACTAAAAGACTTATAATTATACAATTTCACAATTCTTGTTTGGTGAACTAGAGGTCTAATAATTTCACATTTGAATTTTTTTTTTCTTTTTTTGTGTTCAGATAGATTTTAGTCACAACTTATATAAAACTCTATTCCTTTTTAGTTAATAGTAACTCAATGGCAGCATGAATTGAAACCATCTAATAAGTTTACTGTCTTAATTAAAGTTTTTATAATTTAGGATTTAATTTGAAACCACTCCAAATAGTCTAAAAAAGTACATATAATGTCCTTTGTTTTTTTTAATTGGAATATAATATTTTGTAACTGGTATTGTGGGGGGACGAGGATCCAAATGGCTGATGAAGTTCATGTGGAGGTAAACCTCGAGAAATGTAAGTGGGTTATCCTCGGAAAGTATACCCTTAACTCGTACTTAGGCTGAACAACCATAATTGGCAAAGGTGCTGAGGGCATCTTCCAAACCTCAGAGGGTTGAGGGACAGAGTCAAAGGGAGCACGACGCAATCCGATGGTAGATAAAGGTAACTTGGTATTGAACAAGGAAGAGAAGAAAAAGGAAGAACAAAATAGCCATCCCCTCCGCATTAAATGCACTGCAACCACTTAGCTAGACCCATTAATGGAGAAATAACCATGAATAGTGTTCCCACAGCTAATACCCTAGTGTAAAAACCTTCTAGCAAGATATTAATGGGACAAGTATCAAGAAAGTCTGATCATAACCCTCCAAATGTAAGATCCAGATGCATCTTTGCAAAGTTATATAAAGCCAAAAAGCACCTGGATCAGGGAGAGGTCTAGTTTTGGAGAGAAAAAGAGAGAGAGAAATCATCCAATTGTAACATCATCCTCAGACTAAACCCGAGACGAACACTTAGCCATTTCTAACCTATTTCTAGTTGAATATTAATCACTACACATGTAGTTTTGATATGACTTTCACCTTTTGTTTCATAACGGGTACTTAAAGGTTGACCTTGCATTCCATCTCTATAAATTAATTGTGTGAACGAATAGTAACTGGATTAAAACCAACCATATTTATCTGTTTCACTTTTTGCCCGCCACATGTATATTCTGACATAGCTTACCATTATTTTATATATTATTTATAAAATTTATACGATATCTATTTAAAATCAATTAATTAAAATAATTAACCTTGTATCAATTAAAGATATTAAACACAAAGTAAAAATGAGAAGAAGAGAGTTAAGATATATTAGATGAGATGTCACTTGACCTATAAGGATCTTGGTGACAATTTTTTTATTCCATTATTATTGTAACAACATTGGCCAGCACTAATTAATAAATGTCGATTGGCTCCATGATTCATTCTCTAAACCGGTCATTAGCCCGTAACTCCCACTTAGAGCATTTGCATTAATGTGTATAATAGAAAAATGTGTCAAATTTACACATTCAAACCTCAAAATCACCACTTAAGTTTTTTAAAGACCTTCTCCTCTTTCTCCGTGTATGTGTGTTAAAATTATTTAGTATTCTCAAAAAAAAAAAAAAAAAAAAAAAAAACTCAAAATCACCCCCATCAATCAAGCTAGAAATGTGTAAATTTGCAAAGTGGTTAGAGTAACCTTGTAAATATACACGTTAACTGTAGCTTTGTATATCGTTATTTTAATTATTTTTTTTCTCTCACCTATTGTCTCATTAAATTCCTCTCTCTCTCTCTCTCTCTCTCTCTCTCTCTCTATGAAGATAATAATAAACAAGGAATGGAAAATGACTATTTAAATAAAATATGAGTCATGTTAACAAGTTCCCCTTAGCGCAATGGTTAAAAATCTATTTTAGGAAAGTTTTGACATTATTTTTATGAAAAATGGAATAAGTTGTCAAAATTTTAATTGTTATTTTTTGGCGAAACTATAATGTTAGTCCCTCAAGTTTACCTTGTGTATGCAATTGATCCCTCAAGTTTCAAGGGAGCACAATTAATCTCTTAAGGTTTAAAACTAAGTTGTATTAGTCATTTTACTAATTGCCATTAGTGGTGTTACGTGCCTAATGGATTAATGACTTGGCATTTTTTTTTAATGATGTGGCATTTTTGAATTAAAAAATTACAAAATAAATTTAAACATAGGAAATTCACAAACCAATACCAAATTAAAACTAGTATTGCAACTGATTCACAAACCCAAGCTTCTAAAATAAAAAAAATAAAAAATAAAAATTCACAAACCCACCCACAAGAGAGAGAAGGGGACTGATTCACCGCCGATAGAGACCCAAGCCCTAGCCGCTACCAACGACAGCCCAAGCCCTAGCCACTGCCAGCAACAGCCACTGACCGGCATCCTTGCTTCTCTTGCACATTAGAAACAAACAAATTTGATACACTGTCTAGATTGGAAACAAATTCTAGTTCATGACGGAAACAAACAAAAATGAAGATTCGTTCACCTTATGATCCACCCCTTAGACCTCATGGCGGTCCCAATATAGAAGGGCACACTAGTGAAATCACCACAACAGCAATGTTGTGCATTTTTGTATAAAAGCGTAATCGTTAATAATATAAAAGAAACAAAGAAAACCATATAGTTTTTGACTTTCTGGTTTCATTGTACTCTGACTAGACTTTCATGGCAACCGGAGTTTCGATTACTTCAAGCGCAAATGCAATAACGTGCCATTTCAAACATAAGACTTACTTGCAGGTTCCAAAACCCTCTTCTAAATCAGATTGGAAATATATAATGTTTTTAATGTTTTTGCTTTTCTCTCCATTTAAATGTATGGGGATTAACTTAATCAATTTTGATGATTAGGGTGGAGAAATTCCCTTATACATGTAAATGTTTGTTTCCAATCTGGACAGAGTCACAATGAAATTTGTTTGTTTCCAATGTGCGACAGAAGCAAGGACGTTGGTCAGTGGTTGTTGTTGGCGGTGGCTAGGGCTTAGGTCTCCACCGGCGGTGGGTCTGCCCCCTTCTCTGTCTCATGGGTGGGTTTGTGATTTTTTATTTTTTTTTAAAGAAGTGTGAGCTTGTGAATCAGTTGCAATACTGGTTTTAATTTGGTATTGGTTTGTTAATTTCTTACGTTTAAATTTATTTTGTAATTTTTTAATAAAAAAAATGACACATCATTAAAAAAAATACTAAGTCATTATTCCGTTAGTCACGTACGTAACACCATTAACGGTAGTTAGTAAAAGAACTTATACAACTTAGTTTTAAAACTTGAAGAACTAATTGTGCTCCCTTAAAACTTAAGGGACTAATTGTGTACACAAGATAAACTTGAGAGACCAATATTGTAGTTTCGCCTTATTTGTTTCTTTGCTCGTAATTTTTTTTTAAAAAAAAATGGATTATTAACCATTATTCTAAGGGCATCTGTTAATATTTCCCATAAAAGAAAATCTAGATTAGATAATCTGATGTGAGTGTTTTTGAAAAATAGTTGTGTAAAATAAAAAAAGTAGGTTCTTATGTTAAAATAAACAGGGCAGAGTTTTTGCATGAGCTAATCCAAAGCTGCGAAAGACACCTTCCATTCTAATTGACCAAAAATTTGTTTTATGGCTTGCATCACTGCTGAGGTCAAAGCAGCATACCACTCAGCAATCAAATAGCCCCATACTGCAAAGCTGTAATTTAATTCGTTTCTTGTGATATTCCATTTTTAATCATCACTGGTTTTGAGAACAATCACAACTTCACCAATAACATGAACCTCAGCCAGTTCAGAGTCCTTAGACAAGGCACTATGAATTTGAATCTTAGGCAGCTTACTGTCATGTTCAGCAATTGCTATGATACTAATCAAGCAAAAACAAAATGCAAAGATGGGGATGGCAAAGAGGTTGATATTAGTCATTTTCGCAAACAGATGATGTTAAGATTTTTGGGTATTCTTGCCCTTGTAAGTCAAGAATCGAATGCACACGACATAACTTAGAAAAATGTAAATAAGCTATAATAATGTACATATGGTAACCATAGTATTAGAGAACAAAATCTTAGCTATCTTTCCAATAAAGTTCTTTTTTTTTTTTTTTTTTGAGGAAAATTTCCAATAAAGTTTTTTATTTTCAGAGTTTCAACCTATGGAATTTGCTTTTGATAATGTTCTTTATCATCAGACCAAGACACCAATCAGGTTTTTGGTATAAGTAGAGATTGAACCACAAATCTCTTATACAACCATCAAAGACTTTACTAGTTGAGCTAATTGGAACCCACAATTTCTAATAAAGTAGTTGAAAACACTTCACTCTTTATGGCTATCTATCTATCTGTTATATATCATTATTATTATATTGTAAAAGTTGAATCCCACAATGTTGTCCTTTGTCACTTTCTCTAAGCATAAAATGATGACACATATGCTTTCTTATATAATACCTATAGTTTTAAAAACGGACCGGACCAATCGGTTCAACCGGGAATTGGCCTTCAATTCGGTCCGATTATGACAAAAAACTGAAAATAGCCTAAAAATCGGTAAATAGTGCAAATCGGTTGGTTCAATCTGAGAACCGAAAACCGGCATGGTCGAACCAGTTTTGCCCCTCAAAATAAACTACGTTGTTTTTGGCTTTTTGCTCCTCAAAATTAACCCTAAAGACTCACGCCTAACTCCTAAACACTATCATCTGTCATCTCATACCTCATTCTCTGAAATCAAGCTCTCTGCCTCTCTGCCTCACTCAAGCTCACCCTCTCTAAAATCTTGAATATCCCTCACTCTCTTTACCTCATTCTTATGGTCTCACCTTTGAAAATTTTTTTCCCTTCTCATCATTCCTCTTAGCGTCTGAAGTTGTGTTTTGGTTTTTTTTTTTTTTCCCTTCACATAATCGATCTCGCCCTTGCCCTCTCTACTCTCTGCTTCTTGGCATCTGAAAGTAATATTCATTTCTTTTGATTACTTCATTTTGATTTTGTCGGTTCTTTTTTTTTTTTTTTCATTTCTCTCAACTTCATTAGGTAATGTAATAATTAATATTCTTTTCTTTTGATTTTGATTTTGATTACTTGATTTTGATCATTTTCTCTTCTTCTTCTGCTTCTTCTTCTTCTTCTTCTTCTTCTTCTTCTTTTTTTTTTTCATTTCTCTTGGCTTCATATCAGATTCTCAGTTCATGTTCTCGACTTCATCTCAAGTTCTCTTTCGGTGACTTCACAGATAGAATTCTCAGTTCATGTGTAGTCATTCTTTAATAAGTCACAGGTTTTAATATTCTATAATGTTCATGGGTTTTGCTTGGGTTTTAATAAGTCACAGATAGAATTCTTTAAAAAGACTTGTTTGGTTTGGACTTGTTGACTCTGATATGAGATGGGTTTTGCTTGGTTGTTAATTCTTAATCTGTTTTGTATTGCTTAAACATATAGTAATCTAGATGACTGGAATATGAGATTATGGATGTAATTCTTTGATTTTGATTTCTGATTTCCTATAAATTTCATTTTTTTTTTTTGAGGTAAAAACGTGAGAAAGTGATGGGTGGGAGAGGAGTGGGAGATGTGGGAGATGGCAACCCAGGACCACAACCTAGCCCACCTTCACTCCTCTCCCACCCATCACCGGCTTTACCTTCTCCAGTAGTCCCTTGGAACTTTGACTCTCGGCAAATAGGCTCATATTAGTCATTTTCGCAAGGAGATGGAGTTGATTCAAAAGCATAAAAATTATCCACGAATGAAACTGGATTCAAAAGCATATTTTTGAAGCTAAGTAGGGAGACAAAACTTCGTGTAATCATAAAAAAATTAAATTAAAAAAAAAACCCTACATTTCCTTAACAGATTAATACACAATATAAACTTGTACTTATTATCAAATCAACAAAATTTTAATTAAACAAAAATAAAACTGTGTGTCTGATTCTTATATTGGTTGTTTATTTGTCAATCATTTAAAATTAAAAAATATAAGAATTTATTTTTTATTTGTTTATAATCAATAATCATTTACATATATGTAGGCAAAAACACTATTTTGGTTTCTATATTTTAAGGTAACAATTAATTTAGTTCCTACATTTCGACAATAGTCAACTTAGTCCCTATTATTTTTAAATTGTAGTCAATTTAGTCCCTACCTTTAACTTATCAACAGAAAACACTCACGTGGCTAATAATGTACATTACCTGCACACTTGAAACTTATGTGGCATATAGAATAGTATTAAAAAAAATGCGCCCTCAACAATTTAATAAAAAAAAAAAAAAAATCACGTCAAAGAAAAACAACAACAACAAAATGCCACATCAGCATATTGTTTTCGCCTAAAATATTTTTTATTGGCATTATAAAATGCTAGCATCTGAATAATCAATTTTAAAGAAATAAAAAAAATTAATTTAAAACAAAAATAGACATGAATTCAGATCTGGAGCAATCTTCAACACGAACAAGAACATGAACCCAGAAAAATAAAACCTAAATCAAATCAACCTCCACAAACAGCATTCATTCTTAATCCTCCATGCCGTTGTAGGAAAAAAAAACCTTCGTTTTCTATTCACCAAAAGCCACCACAGTGAATCACAAATAAACCCAACATCAATCCATTCACCAAATCAAAATACACCAAAATATCATTGCTATATTCCACGCATGGCTCAAAGCAATCTGCAAGTCCCAAAAATTACAAAAGTTCAAAAAAAAAAAAAAAAAGGTTTAGCAGACATAAAAAGCAACTACAGTCTACCCGACAACCTTAAGCAACCCTTTTAAGAATTTTATGACCATGATGTGGCATTAAACTAAATCAACAAAAGTCACTGTGATATGGCGGCAGCTTCACCATTGGTTATAACTTATAACAGCCCCACTATCAATTGTACTTGTCAGACCAGAAAGAAGCACTGGGGATAACTACTTGAGCTTCTTAAGGGAACAGTGAGAGCCGATTCACAGAGCGCCAGGGACCAAAAAAAAGACTCGGGTATGTTGAGGTTGATTTGGGTTTGATTTTTGCATTGATTTTTTTGGGTTCAATGTTTATGTTTATGTTCATGTTCAAGATCTGTGTGTTCCATATATGAATTAATGTTTTTTTTTAAATGATAAAATTAATTATTTTTATTCGGATGCTGCAGTGGAATTTTTTAATGTCAATAAAAAATATTTGATTATTATTTTAGTTGCCACATAAGCTTTAAGAGTGCCAACAATACAAAACATTTGCCACATAGGCGTTTTCTGTTAATGAGTTAATGATAGAAACTAAATTGATTGCAAATTAAAAATAATAGGGACAATATTGACTGTTACCAAAATGTAAGGACCAAATTAATTGTAACTCTAAAATATAAGGACCAAAATGACATTTTCACCATATATGTATTTAAAACTAAAGTTGAGAGAAAATTATATTAGATCTTAAAGTGGAGTCTAATTTTACGCCATTTGTCCCCTACAAAAATTGAGTCCAATTTAATTTTCTTAATTTTTTATGCTAAATAAGTTATAATTAAGTGAGAAAATCATTGAATCAAAATTAATAAACCTTTAAAAATTGCCATCATTGATTAAATTTTCTTCTTCTATTCTTATTATTTTTATTATTATTATTATTATTATTATTATTATACAAATAGTATTTATTATTATTATTATTATTATTATTATACAAATAGTATTGGTTAGGGAAACTAAAATTGAGAATGTCATGGATAACAATTTAGATGATTTTTTTTTTCATTTATTTCAAATAAATTTATATTGGTTTATTAGTAGCTATTTATATATTCAAATTAACAAATATATATAAATATATATATATATATATAAATATTATAAACATGGTATAATTTTAATATACATTTATTTATGCTTATTTGTAAATGAGTCATATGCATATGTATAGGGTTACAAGTTAGAATGTATAAAATCCAAGACATTTGATTTTTTATTAACCTCATAATATTTTGCTATAAAAGTTTTTGATGCCACACAATTGTACATGTCAATATTCTAAATGGTATATTTAATTAATTGAATTTATATTCTAATATATATTTAAGCACTTAACTTAAATCTTGCCACATCATATTTTTCTTTTACAAAAAATCTAGTACCACAAAAAATAAACACCACTTTTACCACAATTCTCCATGTGGTTAATTGTGATTAGTGAATAAAAAGTTGTGAGTCCATATGAAAGTGATAAACAATCAGTTACAATCTGTCACATATGAAATTTGTGGCGAAATTTGTGAGTTTGTTTGTGATATTAAAAGAACTCTTTTTGTTAATAATAAAATAAGAGTTTTACTAACGTGTTCCCTTAGGGCATACATTAGTAAATCATTTTAGGAAACCTTTTATGGAAAAAAAAAAAAAAAGATTATGTTTGGTAATAGTTTTTATTTTTTATTTTCAAAAACTTGTTTTTGGGAATATTAAGAAAAAAAAACAATTTTCTTGTATTTTTACAATCAAAAACATGTTTGGTTAGTGGAAATTAAAAATATAGTTTTTTGAAGAAAAAAATAGAAAATACTAAAATATGTTGTTACTAGGATTTGAACTCTAATGCTAATTCATTAAATGAGACAAATTTATTAAATTAAATGCGTGTTTTCATTAACTTTTGAAAATTAGAAACTGAAAACAGCCTTTTGTATATTTTCAGTTTCCTTCACAAATTGAGTTTTGAGAACAGTTTTTGTTTTTAGTCAATTTTGGGTTGCCAAACAAGTTTTTTAGTCTAAAAAATAGAAGATTGTTTTTGAAAATAGAAAATAATGGGAAAAAATAGTTACCAAACATACCCTTAACTTTTTTGACAGTATTTTCAATTCCTCATAAAATGTTTCCAAAAATGAATGATTAATGTGTGCCCTAAGGGCATACATTAACTGAACCCATAAAATAAATAGTTTCATATATAAATACAATTACAATAAATATTTATTAATAATTACCATAATTGTATATTTAAATAGTTTCATTTAAAAGCACAATCAAAATAAATACCTATTAATAACTACCATAATTGTATATTTAATAGTTCCATTTTTTTTGGTTAAGAATAAAAAAAAAAAAAATGGAACTACTAAATATACAAATATGTAGTTATTAATAAATATCTATTAATATTAATAACTATCATAATTACCATAATTTTATATTTAATATTTTCATTTAAAAATACAATCAAAATAAATATTTATTAATAATTATACCATAATTATCAAATACATTTTTATTATTTCATATGCACAAAACAGTCAAAATAAATGTGTACGCGTGTTGATAACTATAAAAATTTGAGAAATGATATGTCTACAATATTTTTACAATAAATTTTAAGTGGCAGGTTATTACTAGTTGTTATTATTAGGGTAAAAAAGTGATTTTAGTGTTAGTTTCAAATTTGAACCAATAACAATTAACCACTTGTGATTTGTTGTAAAAATGTTGTAGACGTAGCATCTCTCTAAAAATTTTTAAATTTCATATTTATGTACAAAATAAAAAAAGAAAATAGCTATTATCCACATAAATACATTACTTGACAAAAAAAAAAAAAAGTACAATAAGGCATAACCCTAATATATTCTTTCTAAAAACAGTTTCTTGCATTTATTTACACAATGAATCAGGTTTACCAAATTTGGTTACTTTATTGCATTAAATTTAACCTTATCAAAATGTTTCTTGGATCTGTAGCTCATTGTAGCTTTTGATCAAAATTATTTAGTTGTTTGTCAAAATTCTTGTAGCTCAACTGGCATTTCTAAGTGTTTCCATCAGAGATGTCTTGTTTTTAATTTCATTTTTCCCGTTGTATCAATCAAATTAATTATTAAGGTAAAAACCCTAGCAACAAGAAATCAACAACAACAAGAACATGAGGAATTCACCAACATCCTCAATGGAAGGGTATAAGTATTAGTCACTCACAAAGTTTATGCATAAAAGAGCAATCACAAAAGTAAAAATGAGAAGAAGAGAATTGGATTTTGGATTTTGGTTCTGTGGATTGATATATTTTCTGTATTTTAATTGATAATTCAACAATACAATAAGATAGGGGGAATTCAAACTCTAGAGATGTCTTTGTTGGAAATACTAGAAGATGTCAACTGCATGAAGCACAAGGTTCTTGTCAACCAGTAATTTCCTTAAGTCCATTATTATTCTAAAAATACTATCATTCATCTCCAACCCATTTAGCCCTCAACTCATAATTATTGTTGTCAAAGCTTTGAAAGATACCATCAGTTGTAATCCACCAAAAACTTATTGCATGGCCTGCATCACTGCTAGGATCGAAGGCATGCCAGTTTGCAGTATAATGGCCAAAAATCGCAGTGCTGTAAATTATTTCGTTTCTTGTAACATTCCACTTGTAAAGATCATTGTATTTGAGCAAAATCACAGGCTTACCAGTAATTTGAACCTTGACCGGTGCGGCGCTTTCAGATAAGACATTGTGAATTTGAATCTCAGGCAACTTAATGTCAGTTTCAGCAATTGTTGTGATATTAACCAAGCAAAAACTCAATGCAAAGATGTGGGAGATGGCAAAGAGGCTTAGATTAGTCATTTTCACAAGCAGATTGTGTTGAGATATTTGGGTATCCTCGGCTCCTTGCTCTTATATTTATAAGTCAAGAATCAAATGTACACAGACGTGTTACCGGACAATAACCTAGAAAAATGTATATAAGGTTATAAAATGTATTTATGGTAATCTTGGTATTTTTTTTTTTTTTAGAGAGTTTCAATCTATGGCGTCTAATTCTGATGATAGCTCTTTATTATCAGACTAAGACACCAATCGATTTTTGGTATAAGTGGGGATTGAACCCCAAATCTCAATAACCTTAGTATTAGAGAACAAAGTCCTAGCTATATTACCAATAAAGTGGCTGAAAACGCTTCCATCTTTATGGCTATATCTTAAAATGATCAAAAAATAAAGAAAAAGTTTTAAATTCTTTTTAGAAACCCTAATAAAAAATCATCCATGAATATTTAAACTTGATTCAAAAACTTATTTTTGAGGCCATGTACAGAGACAAAACTTTTGTAATCATTAAAAAACTTACATTTCTTTAAAAGCTTAATACACTATAAACTAGCACAATAGAACTTATCATCAAATTAACAAAATTTTAATAAAACAAAAAAAAAAAAAATTGTGTATCCAATTCTTATAATGGTTGCTTATTTGTCAATCATTTGAAATTAATAAATATGAATTGCTTGTGCATAATCTGTATGATATATATATATATATATATAACACCAAAGTTGAGAGAAAATCCAATTATATATCAAATTAGAATCTAATTTTATGTTATGTGTCTCATCCAATTTTCTTAATTTTGATGAAACTATTTACTACACTATAAAAATTGAGGGAGCCCAATTTAATTTTCTTAATTTTTTGTGCTAAATAATTTATTAAGAGAGAGAACCATAGAATTAAAATTAATAAATATAAAAAAAATCACCATCATTGATTCACTTTTCTTTTATTATTATTATTATTATAGTGGCTGGAGGAACTAAAAATTGAGAATGTCATAGAAAACAATTTAAATTATATTTTTTCCATTTATTTCAAATAACTTATATTATTTTATTAGTAGCTATTTATATTTTCAAAAAAAAAAAAAGTATATATATTATACATAAACTTGGTATAATTTTAATACACATTTAGTTATACTTATTTGTAAATAAATCACATGCACATGCATAGGGTTACAAGTTAATATGTATAAAATCCAAGACATTTGATTTTATTAACCTCATAATATTTTGCCATAAAAGGTTTTGATGTCACACAATTTTACATGTCAATATTCTAAATGGTATATTTAATTAATTGAATTTAAATTCTAATATACATTTAAACACTTAATTTAAATCTTGCCACATCATATTTTATTTTACAAAAAATCTAGTACCACAAAAAATATATACAACTTTTACTACAATTCTTCATATGACTAATTGTAATTAGTGAATAAAAAGTTAGGAGTCCATGTGAAAGTGATGGGCAGCAAATCATAGTTTGTCACGTATGAGATTTGTGGCAAAATTTGTGAGTTTGTTTGTGATACTAGAAGAACTCTTTTTGTTAATAATAAAATAAGGGTTATGTTAACGAATACCCTTAGGGTAATGGTTAACAATCTATTTTAGGAAAGTATTGAAACTACTTTTATGGGAAATGAAAAAAACTATCAAAATATTAATTTTTTTTTTCCCATAAAAACTTTCTTCAAGTGGATTGTTAACCATTGTCCTAACGACATTCGTTAACATTTCCTATAAAATAAATAGTTTCATATATAAATACAATCACAATAAATATCTATTAATAATTACCATAATTGTATATTTAAAAAGTTCAATTTAAAAACACAATCAAAATAATTACCTATTAATAAATACCTGAATTGTATATTTAATAGTTCCATTTAAAAACACAAGTAAAATCAATATCTATTAATAATTATCATAATCACCATAGTTTTATATTTAATATTTTCATTTAAAAATACAATCAAAATAAATACTTATTAATAACTACCATAATTATCAAATATCTATTAATAACTATCATAATTACCACAATTTTATATTTAATATTTTCATTTAAGAATACAATCAAAATAAATACTTATTAATAACTACCATAATTATCAAATACATTTTTAATATTTCATATGCACAAAAATAGTCAAAATAAATGTGTGTTGATAATCACAGGTTTAAAAGCATTAATGCTTAGTGGTAATTTTTTTTTTTTTTTTTTTTTGAGAAAAAAAGGTGGACTCACATGTGGGAGTCATTGTCTCATATCCCATGGTACATTTGGGTAAGCCCATGGGTACCACCAACTCGAACCGAAGCTTGAAGACCTCGAACTCACACACACCCTAAGATTTATTAGTTTCTGGGACTTACCAGAAATTGCAATTACAGTCTTCACGAGAACTCAAACCTAGGATGTGGTGAAACCTCAACAGTCACCTTCCAGTTGTACCACACTTGTTGGTGGTTGCTTAATGGTAATGTTTGATCTTTCCCAAGGAATAATCTGTGTTTGAATTATCTTATCCCAAACTTGTTGCAAGGGTAAAATAAAAAGGAAATTAAAAGAAAAAAAAAAAATCATAGAGACACACGGTCCACAACATTTAGTTTATTTTTTATTTTTTTTTAGGGTAATGATATTATCAATGAGTTTTGGATTTTGTAAACTTAATAATGTATGTTTAAATTTAAATTTTATGTTTGAATATTTTGTTATTTGTTCTATTATTTGCATTGAAAGAAGACAAGGACAATGTAATCAATTTTTTTTTTTTTTTTTTTTGCATGTATAGAAATATGGGCCAACCTATAGCCCAATTAACTTGACATGTAACCTAGTCAACCTGACCATATCGCAACCCACGTACTTTTTACTCAATCCCAAATACGATTATAAGGCATGACCTAATCTGACCTAACTCATCTCATTTGCCAATTATAGAGCACATCATACAGGAAAAGCATGTTATATAGTGTGTAATATTTACATCAAACAACGTGGTGCACGCATGACGTATAAGACTCAACTTTTATTGTTTAAACAAAAAATTAGAGCAAATGATTAAACTAAAATACGTAATAAAATCCCTTTTAAATTTCTAAATACTTCTGTTTAATAATAATTTTTCTAAACTTTTATCAACCCTATAAAAAAAAATTCCACTAAGAAGCTATGTTAATAATGTTAATGGAAATATGGTGCACTACATGAAGAAAGCATACCATATCATGTGTAACACATAAAGTGAGCAATTTGGTGCAACCTATTGTGTAGAATACAACATTGATTATCCAATATTATACAAATGCAATGCACGGCATAATAAAAACTCATGTATAAACTAAAGCATGTTTTTTATTATAATCTAATTAAAATTGAATAATACTACAGAGAGTCAAAATAAATTAACATAAATTACTTTAAATTACCTAATGAATGCATATATATATATATATATATGTATGATACGGATTATGAACAAATAAACAAGCAATTCTCATATTTATTAATTTCAAATGATCGATAAATAAGCAACCAATATAAGAATCGGACACACAATTTTTTTTTTTTTTTGTTTAATTAAAATTTTGTTAATTTGATGATAAGTGCATCTGTGCAAGTCTATATTGTGTATTAAGCTGTTAAAGAAATGCAAGGTTTTTTATGATTACAAAAGTTTTGTCTCTCTGCATGGCTTCAAAAATAAGTTTTTGAATCAAGTTTAAATATTCATGGATGATTTTTTATTAGGGTTTCTAAAAAGAAACTAAATTTTTTTTTTCTTGTTATTTGATCATTTTAGGATATATCCATAAAAATGGAAGCGTTTTCAGCCACTTTATTGGTAATATAGCTAAGATTTTGTTCTCTAATACTGAGGTTACCATAAATACATTTTTCTAGGTTATTGTCCTGTAACATTTGATACTTGACTTATAAATATAGGAGCAAGGATCCAAGGATACCCAAATATCTCAACACCAACTACTTGTGAAAATGACTAATCTAAGCCTCTTTGCCATCTCTCACATCTTTGCATTGAGCTTTTGCTTGGTTAGTACGTATCATAACACTTGCTGAAACTGACACTAAGTTGCCTGAGATTCAAATTCACAATGTCTTATCTGAAAGCGCCGCACCGGTCAAGGTTCAAATTACTGGTAAGCCCGTGATTTTGCTCAAATACAATGATCTTTACAAGTGGAATGTTACAAGAAACGAAATAATTTACAGCACTGCGATTTTTGGCCATTATAGTGCAAACTGGCATGCCTTCGATCCCAGCAGTGATGCAGGCCATGCAATAAGTTTTTGGTGGATTACAACATCTGGTATCTTTCACAGCTTTGACAACATTAAATATGAGTTAAGGGCTAAATGGGTTGGAGATGAATGATGGTAATGATTGGCATGTTAGCAGCACAATGTTTTTAGAATAATAGTGGAATTAAGGAAACTATTGGTTCACAAGAACCTTGTACTTCATGTAGTTAACATCTTCTGGTATTTCCAACAAAGACATCTTTAGAGTTTGAATCCCCCTATCATGTTGTACTATTGAATTATCAATTAAAATACATAAAATATATTAGTCTATAAAACCAAAATCCAAAGTCCGATTCTCTTCTTCTCATTTTTACTTTCGTGTTCTATAGGGTTAACCATTTTATTTATTTGAATTTAAATTGATATGGTCTAACATGCACACACACACACACACACACACACACACACATATATATATATATGGAAATGCTAACAGATGCCCTTAGGGCAAGAAATTATTATTTACAGTGGGAGGGCTGTTGATATGGTCTTCTCTAACCAATGAGATGATGTCATTTATGCAAATCTATGTATGAGCTTCCTAATCAACATAAGAAATTAAAAAAAGAAAAAATTACCAGATGAAGTCATATTTGCATAAATAACAACATTTTATTGGTTAGGAGTTTAAGGGAGACCACGTCAGCTGTTCTCTTGGTGGAACTAATAATTTCTCCCTTAGGGCAATGGTTAACAATCATTTAAAGAAAGTTTTTATGAGAAAAGAAAGAAAAATAATTAATATTTTGACAGTTTTTTTCATTTCCTATAAAAGTTGTGTCAAAATTTTTCTAAATTACATTGTTAACCATTGCCCTAAGGACACCCATTAACATGACCCATATATATATATATATATATATATGGGAAAATGTTAATTAATGCCCTTGGGGCATTAGTTTAGAAGCTACTTTTAGAAACATTTTATTGGGAGAATAATAAAATAATAAATATTATTGATAGCTTTTTATATTTTTCATGAAAATGGTGTCAAAAATTTCATATTATAGTTTATTAACAATTGCCTTAAAAACATCCGTTAATATGACTCATATATATATATATATATATATATATATATATATAAAACCAAAGCTGAAAGAAGATCCAATTAGATCTCAAATTGGAGTCTAATTTTATGATATGTGTCTCATCCAATTTTCTTAATTTTGGTGAAACTATTTACTACACTACAAAAATCGAGAGGTCCAATTAAATTTTCTTAATTTTTTGTGGTAAAGAAGTTATTAAGAGAGAGAACCATAGAATCAAAATTAATAAATATAAAAAAAATCACCATCATTGATTCACTTTTCTTATATTATTATTATTATTATTATGGTGGTTGGAGAAACTAAAATTGAGAATGTCATAGATAACAATTTAAATGATATTTTTCCATTTATTTCAAAAAACTTATATTTATTTTATTAGTAGTTGTTTATATTTTCAAATAAACAAACATTATATATATTACATGTAAACTTGGTAAAATTTTAATATGCATTTAGTTATGCTTATTTGTAAATGTATCTCATGCACATGCATGAAGTTACAAGCTAGTATGCATAAAATTGAAAATGTTTGACTTTTGATCAACCTCATCATAAAATTTTGCCACATAAGTTTTTTGATACCATACAATTTCTTATGTCAATACTCTAAATGGTACTTAATGAATTGAATTTAAATTTTAATCTATATTTTAACACTTAATTTGAATCTTGTCTCTTTCTCAAAAAAAAAAAAAAAAATCTTGCCTTATCATATTTTCTTTAAATGATAAAATAAATAGTTTCTTATATAAATACAATCATAATAAATATATATTAATAATTAGATAATTACATATTTATTAGTTCCATTTAAAAAAAAAACCATCAAAATAAATACCTATTAATAACTACCATAATTGTATATTTAATACTTCCATTTAAAAACACAATCAAAATAAATACCTATTGAAAACTATCATAATTATCAAATAAATTTTTAATATTTCATACACAAATAGAATCAAAATAAATGTATGTTGATAACTATCATGATTTTTCAATTTCATATTTATAAAGGAAATAAAAGAGAAAATATATATCATCACTTGCCGGAAAAAAAGTACAACTAAGGCATTATAACAGTAATATATTCTTTCTAAAAAAATAAAATTTCCCTGTTTTATTTTCACAATGAATCAGATTTATTGAATTTGGTTCCCTTATTGCATTAAATTTTACCTTTTTGAAACATTTCTTGGATACGTGGCTCACCGTAACTCTTAATCAAAATCATTTGGTTGTTTGTCAAAAATCTTGTAGCTTAACTGACATATACATGTGTCTCCAACGAAGATTTTCTATGTTCAAATTCACCTAACCATTGTAACAATCATATAATTAAAGTTAAAAAAAAAAAAAAAAAAAAAAAAAAAAAAAAAAACCTAGCAACAAGAAACCACTAACAAGAAGAATATGAGGAATTTACCAACATCCTCAATGGAATGGCGTAAGCATTAGTCACTCACAAAGTTTATAAATGAAATAATAATCACAAATTTAAAAGCATTAATGCTTAGTGGTAACGTTTGATCTTTAACCTGTGTTTGAATGGTCCATAACATTTTTTTTTTCGTTCTTTTAGGGAGATGGTATAATCTGTGAATTTCGGATTGTGTAAACTTAACAATTTATATATTATTTAACTTTTATGTTTAACTATTTTGTTATTGTTCTATTATTTGCATTGAAAGGAAGACAAGGACAATATAATCATTTTTATCTTTGCATATAAAAAATATGGGTCAACCTAAAACCCAATTAACCGACACATAATCCGGTTGACTTGATTGGATCACAACCCTCTTTTTACTCAAGCCCAAATAAGACATGACTTGATCCGACCAAACCCAACTCATTTGCCAAGTCTAGACTCTAGAGCACATCATATAGGAAAAGCATGACGTACAACATGTGATATTTACATTTAACTACATAGTGCACACATGACATATAAGACTCAACTTTTATTGTTGAAACAAAAAAATTAGAGCAAATGATTAAACTAAAATACTAATAAAATTCTTTTTAAATTTCTAAAGACTTTTATTAATCATAATTTTCCTAAACTTTTCTGATCCCTAAAAAAAAAAAAAAAAATCCAATAAGAAGCAATGTTAATAATTTTAATGGAAATATGGTGAGCTAGATGGAGAAAGCGCGCCATACCATGTGTAACACATAAATTGAGCAATTTGGTGCAATTGCATTGTGTAGAATACAATGATAATAACTTAATTTTGCATATTTATATCATTATTAGAAAGTATTATCATACTTATTTTGAGTTAATTCATGCATTTTATAGTTGATTTTGGAATAATGCTGAATAATCAATTTTGTGCTTAATTGAATTTTAATGCATGAATTTTTCTTTTGTAGGATAATGAAATTAAATAAGTGGATTTATGCAAAGAAGAAAGCTAATGAACTTTACTTTTACAAGGGCCATGATGAAGTCAAAGAAGGTCAACCCAATTAAATTTGAGTCCAATTGGAGTAAGGAATCAAAGGAAATTTGCACCAAATCCAAGTCTAATTTGGATTATGATTCCAGCCCATGCACTGGTTAGCATTTGGAGCATAACTTTCGGCTCAGATGTCCAATTGAGATGATTCAAGTTCGGCTGGAAAGCTAACTTAAGGGGCTACAACTTTGTAGTTTACCAAAAGTCCGAATTCTAAAGTTAAATAGGCTGAAAATATCGGTTAAGTGAAGCCTAAAAACTTGGGATTTTCTCCAAATGAGAATCTAACTTGTAATAGGATTTCTCGATCTATTTAAAGGTTCTTTAGAGCAAAATTCAGGGGAGAGCTGCCATAGAACATAATTTAGGTTTTCTTAAAGTTTCTTTATAGTTTTTGGAGTTTTATTTATGTTATGACTTGCTAGAAGCCTTACTAAGGCAAGGGATGAAACTCAACCGTTTATTGGTATGTTCTTAACAATTAGGAGAAATTACATTTGACCACCTTAAACTATCCATTAAATTACACTTTACACCCTAAACTATCCAACTTCACACTTTGCACCCTAAACTATCATATATATCACGCTTTGCATCCCGGTATTATTTTTACTGTTATATTTAACAAAATCTTATTGCATGTGACAAGCACATGCTTCTTACTTAGGTGGAACAAAGTTAAAAGACTGAAACACCCTTTCTCAAAATCAATTAAAACAAAAGCCAAATTTTTTCTTATTTGTTTAGTTTCCCACTGCTTCATCTGCACTCTCCCTCTCTCTAAAAGAACACAAAATCTCAGAGTTTCTCTTGTATCTTTCTTGGCCATTGACAAATTTTAAACCTTCTATTACAAGTTAGCAAAATCAAAATGCATTCAGTTTATGAGATTATTGTTCTAAAATTTCAATTTCGCTTCCTAACTGCCTCTTTTAAATTGGTGATTTATTTTATGTGTGATGTTGCTTTGGGTTCAGATTGATATATATATATATATATATGGTTTTGTGTTAAGTTTCATATGATTGAGCATCTGTCTAAGCGGATTTGTGGAAGGTTTTGTGTTTGAACCTCGCACTCTCCCACTCTCTCGCTTATCACTCTCTCACTTATCATACTCTCTCACTCTCTCTCTAGTTTTGTGTTACTGATGAGTATTGGAACTAGTAGTCAGGGATTTTACTATTTGGTAGCTTTTTGAATTTTTTAATTATGGATGGGGGTGTGTGTGTGTGTGTGTGTGTTTTTTACACTGTTATAGAATATTATTATGTGTCTGTATTGACTTGGGTGGTGTCTTCAATTGGTCCCCACACTGTATAGAATAATTTTTGTCCCACTCGTAATATTGAAAGCATGTTTTTGACTAGAATATTTTAATGCAGAAAAAAATACAGCCAAAACATGGAAGAAGGTGATTTAATATTTGAGATTCACGAGGGAAGGTTCAAGAATTTGAATGGGTTAATTTATTTTGGTGGTGACATATCAATTCATGGTGGGGGATATGATAGGGACTGTATGTCTTTTATTGAGGTTAAGGGTATTTTGAAGTCATATGGATATAAAAGGGGGGATTTAGTTTATTGCAAACAAGTTGGCATGAATTTGGATGAAGGGCTTGTGCAGATAAAAACAGATCCAGATGTGTTGAAGATGGTTGACTGTCATAAAGGTGTAGAAAGTGTGGCACTATTAGTCAAGAGATTGACAGTGATTACATACCATTTACTCATAACCTACCTGAAAGTGATATTATTGGTGGTAGCAAAAGGAGGGGAAAAGAGAAATGTGTTGCTAATGCTGCTGGTTTTAATAGACCAAAATTGCAAATTAAGGGCTACTGCTGCAAGTGCTGTAGATTCAAGGGCTAAGGGTTTAAAGAATATTTTGTAAGTGTTGTAAATTCAAGGGCTGGAGGTTCAAAGGCTGTTGTTGCAAGTTCCACCAGTGTAAGAACTTCAACGACACCATTAACAATATATGGTGGTGGTGCTAATAGTGAGCATGTGGTGGTGCCAACTTTGGAAAAAGCCATTCAAAGGATGCAGGCTAAGAAGAAGAAAAACCTTGGGTTTGAGAAAATATAATTAGTTTGTGTTGGGTTGTGCAAGCTTTTTGTATTAGGCATTAAGAACATGTAATCCTTACATTTGGGTTTTTTTTTTTTTTTGTCATTGTCAATTTGTGAGCAATGATTTTTACTAGGCATTAACATTTTTAGATTTTTTAAAGGAAGCAAGTTGAGCTCAGATAGCCAACCCTCGATTATACATAGATCACGAAGATTTGATGCTTCCAATTCAAGCCTGTCAAGGTGATTGTTTTGTACCAGAATTTTCATGACTTTAGGGAGACCAAAAATCTTTAAACACTTAATGCCTCGACAGCACGAAATTCTCATGTCTTCTATCATAGGACACCCAAAAATCAGATTCTGAATAATTTGATTATTTGCATAAATGCCTAATAAAGACAATCTTTTCAAAGATGGTAAGTTTATATCACTACGAATTGAATCCAACTTACAAGAATGTAGTGTCAACACAGTTAAATATTTTGCAACCAAAACACTATGAGACAAGGGATAACGTACATGAGACCCCCCAAAGAAAAGGATCAGCTCTTCACAACGGAAAATATAATTCAATGGTTTTTTACACTTGTTAAGGCCATGGTATTGTATCATACAATTTAGCAATTTGTGACAAGTGGTAAATTCTCAGATATTTGATTTGCAATTTGTGGAATTCAAAGCATTTCTGTGTTTGTGATTAGATATTACATTTTATTTTTTATTATTATTTTTTTTATATTATTTATTTGGTGGTGGTGGCCCTGGTGGGGGAGAATTATGGTAAAGCAATCATGGGTATTGAAATTGTGTTTCTCATTTCGTTTCCACTTTAAGAAGAAGAATCTGATGAATTCATCAGAAATAATCATCAAAATCGTTCTAAGGAGAAAATGATAAAAAGAAAAAGAAAAATCAATCAAAAATTACATCCGTGAATTTGGGACTTTGTGTTTCTCAAAATCACATCCGTGCATTTTGATTTTGCTAACCTGTAATAGAAGATTTGAACTTTGTCAATGGCCAAGGAAGATACAAGAGAAACTTTGAAGCTGTGTTTTTTTTTTTAAGAAATAGTGCAAATGAAGAGGATGGCCCCACATGAGATAGATGTGGAAAAATTTAGGTTTTGTTTTAATTAATTTAAAGAAAGGGTGTTTCAGTCTTTTAACTTTGTTCCACCTAAGTAAGAAGTATGTGCTTGTCACATGCAGCAAGATTCTGTTAAATATAACAGTAAAAATAATACCGGGGTGCAAAGCGTGATAAGTGTGATAGTTTAAGGTGTAAAGTATGTAGTCAGATAGTTTAGGGCGCAAAGTGTAATCTAGTGGATAGTTTAGGGTGGTAAAGCGTAATTTCCCCTAACAATTATTTATTGGTTTTAATGCTTATGTTTTTATGTTTTTAATTAATTTACTCATCTAGAAAATTATTTAGTTCTGTATAATTTTTGATTTATCGTAGACTCTGGGCACGTTAAATGCTTAGTATTTCCTACAAACTAATTCACTAGTTTTGTTTTGCCTAAAATTAATCAATTTCATGAAACTACCTTAGGCAATTAATTCTTGAGCTTTTATTATTAAATCATCCGACTAAGATCATCCTTCGTATGAATTTTAGTTGAGTTATAAAATAGACATTGTTAAGACTACCAATAGATGTGTTGTATGTGGATTCCTAAACCTTAGCGCCTAAATATATTGTTATTTTCTCTCAATTTAAATTAACTTTACTAAACCATCAAAAATCTCTTCAATTAAACTTTGTTAGTTAGTTTTATTCTTTTGTGGTTTGCTAATCAATTCCCTTTTCCCTATGCATTCGACCTCGGACTTACCGAGTTATTATTTCACGACAAATCCTCACTACAAGAAAAAAGGCCTATTACAACGGAAAAATCGTTGCAATAAGGTATTATTGCAACGACGAAAAAATTGTTGCAAGCCGTTGTAATAAACTCCGAGGCAATAGGTTTATACAATAAAAAAATCTCGATGCAATAAATCCTAAATATTGCAACAAACAAGTTGATGCAATAACTCCTTTATTACAACAAATAATTTTGTGGCAATAGCTTATTGCTTCAAAGGTTTTGTGAAAAATGTTATAGCTTATTACAACAAACAACCTTGTTGCAATAGGTTGATTTTTTTTATAAAAAAAAATAATTTGTCTATTACCCTATCTTGCAATATACGCATTATAAGATAGTATATAACATTATATTTAAGAAATACAATTTAAAGATACAAATTACATAAATGCAAAAGTCAAAGTACTCCATCAAATTGATATGTCCAAGAACACAAATATACACATAACTTGTTTAGTTAATCACGATCAAACACATAGTTTCAAAAGTAAATATACACAAACATATATGCAACATGTAAGAAAAGTTCCCTTCAGAAAGTGATATCCATGCATGCTTCACAACCACTTCATTGGCCTCCACCCTATACAATTGAAAAAAAAAAAATAAATAAGTATAAATTGAGGACCAGATTTATAACACTCTATTACTGGTAATTTCTAAGCATAGAAATTATCACAAAAATTCCATTTAAAACCATGACATGAGCTCCAGAAAATACCTAAAGATACCAACAATGAGACAAATGTAAACACAAGAGTGATCATATACAACAACAACAAGAAGCCTTTAATCCAATTTGAACAAGTAAAACAATTCAGTCCTTTCAACTTGAATAGATTAATCCCACATGCTTGCATAGAAATAAGTTGCCAAACAGACAAACAATCAATTCAACAAAATAGTATTTTTAACTCAATCAAAACATTCCAACCTGAATAGATTGATCCCACATGCTTGCACAGAAATAAGTTGCCAAAAAGTTAGACAATCAACTCACCAAAACAGAATTTTTACTCAATCAAAAGAAACTATATGAAACTACATAACCATATATATATTGTCAACAACCACCATCAACAAAACGACCTACTTCCACAACCCACCACCAACAAAACATCCCACCAAAAATTTATATAAGATAGGTGTACCTGAGATTGGTTAGCTAGTATTGCTAGAAATTCCTCACGCATAGTCTATTGGAGTCTTTGAAATTGTACTTCCATTTCTGCATGTTCAGCCGCCCCCTTAGCACATTCTACTTCAAATTTTGCTTCCATTTATGCACATTCAGCTACCCTCTCAGCTCGTTCTACATCTAATTGACTCTTCATAGATTGAACTTCACTATTAAGTTCATTGCGGACACGCTCTGTAGAAGTTGGAAGCTTTGCCATGTATCCTCGACCAAGGACATATCTTGACTTGGAGCTTGACATGGAGACAACTGATTGGAATATTGTATCCCGCTCACTACTGGATAATGTTCGATCTTCATTCACTTCCATTTCAACAATTTTTTCTTTTGCTTCCTCCTATTTACAAACACAAATTTATGTTTTTAGTCAAGTGAATAGAAATATAGTTAATCTTTGAACTAAATACACACAAAAATAATATACTTACATATACATGTTTTGGAGTATCATGAGCCCATTGGCCCTTTGGACAGTAGGCCAATGCCCATATTTGAAGATCGTCAAGCTCCTTTTGTGTTTCTGGATCACGCTAAGAGAAATAAAAAACACAAGCATTAGCCCACATTTACAAGCATTAGCATTATATGTTTTGAGTATTGTTGTTATTTGATCTTACATTTTCAAAGCTGATTTGTGCAAATGATTTGCTACCAGTACAGTGGATGCTCTCTCGCTTGCTTCGATTTTCAGTATTTCTATCACTTATTGTCTAAAATAAACATCTTTGTCACACACCTTATTAAGTTATTGTACAATAATACAATATATGATATCATATGCTAATAAAAACAAACCATATAAATAGATGAAAGTTTGGATCATCTACCTTAAAATCATCTGACTTGAAGTATGAGATCACATCATACCAAGCATCCATGTTGAGCTCCTGAGGCTTATTTCGGATGACAGCCTCCCTGTCATGTTTGTATGTATTATATGTTGCTGATAAATCAGCTCTCCATCCCCTGTACCTCTCTTTGGCAATCTTGAAAATTTTAGCTTGAGTATCGTCATCATCATCTAGTCTCCACTTATCTCCACCATATACGACACTTTCAATAAACTAAACAAAAAGGAAGAATATATATATATAAGGACCAAATTAACTGTAACTCTAAAATATAAGGACCAAAATGACATTTTCACCATATATGTATTTAAAACTAAAGTTGAGAGAAAATTATATTAGATCTTAAAGTGGAGTCTAATTTTACGCCATTTGTCCCCTACAAAAATTGAGTCCAATTTAATTTTCTTAATTTTTTATGCTAAATAAGTTATAATTAAGTGAGAAAATCATTGAATCAAAATTAATAAACCTTTAAAAATTGCCATCATTGATTAAATTTTCTTCTTCTATTCTTATTATTATTATTATTATTATACAAATAGTATTTATTATTATTATTATTATTATACAAATAGTATTGGTTAGGGAAACTAAAATTGAGAATGTCATGGATAACAATTTAGATGATTTTTTTTTCATTTATTTCAAATAAATTTATATTGGTTTATTAGTAGCTATTTATATATTCAAATTAACAAATATATATATATATATATATATATAAATATTATAAACATGATATAATTTTAATATACATTTATTTATGCTTATTTGTAAATGAGTCATATGCATATGTATAGGGTTACAAGTTAGAATGTATAAAATCCAAGACATTTGATTTTTTATTAACCTCATAATATTTTGCTATAAAAGTTTTTGATGCCACACAATTGTACATGTCAATATTCTAAATGGTATATTTAATTAATTGAATTTATATTCTAATATATATTTAAGCACTTAACTTAAATCTTGCCACATCATATTTTTCTTTTACAAAAAATCTAGTACCACAAAAAATAAACACCACTTTTACCACAATTCTCCATGTGGTTAATTGTGATTAGTGAATAAAAAGTTGTGAGTCCATATGAAAGTGATAAACAATCAGTTACAATCTGTCACATATGAAATTTGTGGCGAAATTTGTGAGTTTGTTTGTGATATTAAAAGAACTCTTTTTGTTAATAATAAAATAAGAGTTTTACTAACGTGTTCCCTTAGGGCATACATTAGTAAATCATTTTAGGAAACCTTTTATGGAAAAAAAAAAAAAAGATTATGTTTGGTAATAGTTTTTATTTTTTATTTTCAAAAACTTGTTTTTGGGAATATTAAGAAAAAAAAACAATTTTCTTGTATTTTTACAATCAAAAACATGTTTGGTTAGTGGAAATTAAAAATATAGTTTTTTGAAGAAAAAAATAGAAAATACTAAAATATATTGTTACTAGGATTTGAACTCTAATGCTAATTCATTAAATGAGACAAATTTATTAAATTAAATGCGTGTTTTCATTAACTTTTGAAAATTAGAAACTGAAAACAGCCTTTTGTATATTTTCAGTTTCCTTCACAAATTGAGTTTTGAGAACAGTTTTTGTTTTTAGTCAATTTTGGGTTGCCAAACAAGTTTTTTAGTCTAAAAAATAGAAGATTTTTTTGAAAATATAAAATAATGGGAAAAAATAGTTACCAAACATACCCTTAACTTTTTTGACAGTATTTTCAATTCCTCATAAAATGTTTCCAAAAATGAATGATTAATGTGTGCCCTAAGGGCATACATTAACCGAACCCATAAAATAAATAGTTTCATATATAAATACAATTACAATAAATATTTATTAATAATTACCATAATTGTATATTTAAATAGTTTCATTTAAAAGCACAATCAAAATAAATACCTATTAATAACTACCATAATTGTATATTTAATAGTTCCATTTTTTTTGGTTAAGAATAAAAAAAAAAAAAAATGGAACTACTAAATATACAAATATGTAGTTATTAATAAATATCTATTAATATTAATAACTATCATAATTACCATAATTTTATATTTAATATTTTCATTTAAAAATACAATCAAAATAAATATTTATTAATAATTATACCATAATTATCAAATACATTTTTATTATTTCATATGCACAAAACAGTCAAAATAAATGTGTACGTGTGTTGATAACTATAAAAATTTGAGAAATGATATGTCTACAACATTTTTACAATAAATCCTAAGTGGCAGGTTATTACTAGTTGTTATTATTAGGGTAAAAAAGTGATTTTAGTGTTAGTTTCAAATTTGAACCAATAACAATTAACCACTTGTGATTTGTTGTAAAAATGTTGTAGACGTAGCATCTCTCTAAAAATTTTTAAATTTCATATTTATGTACAAAATAAAAAAAGAAAATAGCTATTATCCACATAAATACATTACTTGACAAAAAAAAAAAAAAGTACAATAAGGCATAACCCTAATATATTCTTTCTAAAAACAGTTTCTTGCATTTATTTACACAATGAATCAGGTTTACCAAATTTGGTTACTTTATTGCATTAAATTTAACCTTATCAAAATGTTTCTTGGATCTGTAGCTCATTGTAGCTTTTGATCAAAATTATTTAGTTGTTTGTCAAAATTCTTGTAGCTCAACTGGCATTTCTAAGTGTTTCCATCAGAGATGTCTTGTTTTTAATTTCATTTTTCCCGTTGTATCAATCAAATTAATTATTAAGGTAAAAACCCTAGCAACAAGAAATCAACAACAACAAGAACATGAGGAATTCAACAACATCCTCAATGGAAGGGTATAAGTATTAGTCACTCACAAAGTTTATGCATAAAAGAGCAATCACAAAAGTAAAAATGAGAAGAAGAGAATTGGATTTTGGATTTTGGTTCTGTGGATTGATATATTTTCTGTATTTTAATTGATAATTCAACAATACAATAAGATAGGGGGAATTCAAACTCTAGAGATGTCTTTGTTGGAAATACTAGAAGATGTCAACTGCATGAAGCACAAGGTTCTTGTCAACCAGTAATTTCCTTAATTCCATTATTATTCTAAAAATACTATCATTCATCTCCAACCCATTTAGCCCTCAACTCATAATTATTGTTGTCAAAGCTTTGAAAGATACCATCAGTTGTAATCCACCAAAAACTTATTGCATGGCCTGCATCACTGCTAGGATCGAAGGCATGCCAGTTTGCAGTATAATGGCCAAAAATCGCAGTGCTGTAAATTATTTCGTTTCTTGTAACATTCCACTTGTAAAGATCATTGTATTTGAGCAAAATCACAGGCTTACCAGTAATTTGAACCTTGACCAGTGCAGCGCTTTCAGATAAGACATTGTGAATTTGAATCTCAGGCAACTTAATGTCAGTTTCAGCAATTGTTGTGATATTAACCAAGCAAAAACTCAATGCAAAGATGTGGGAGATGGCAAAGAGGCTTAGATTAGTCATTTTCACAAGCAGATTGTGTTGAGATATTTGGGTATCCTCGGCTCCTTGCTCTTATATTTATAAGTCAAGAATCAAATGTACACAGACGTGTTACCGGACAATAACCTAGAAAAATGTATATAAGGTTATAAAATGTATTTATGGTAATCTTGGTATTTTTTTTTTTTTTAGAGAGTTTCAATCTATGGCGTCTAATTCTGATGATAGCTCTTTATTATCAGACTAAGACACCAATCGATTTTTGGTATAAGTGGAGATTGAACCCCAAATCTCAATAACCTTAGTATTAGAGAACAAAGTCCTAGCTATATTACCAATAAAGTGGCTGAAAACGCTTCCATCTTTATGGCTATATCTTAAAATGATCAAAAAATAAAGAAAAAGTTTTAAATTCTTTTTAGAAACCCTAATAAAAAATCATCCATGAATATTTAAACTTGATTCAAAAACTTATTTTTGAGGCCATGTACAGAGACAAAACTTTTGTAATCATTAAAAAACTTACATTTCTTTAAAAGCTTAATACACTATAAACTAGCACAATAGAACTTATCATCAAATTAACAAAATTTTAATAAAACAAAAAAAAAAAAAATTGTGTATCCAATTCTTATAATGGTTGCTTATTTGTCAATCATTTGAAATTAATAAATATGAATTGCTTGTGCATAATCTGTATGATATATATATATATATATATAACACCAAAGTTGAGAGAAAATCCAATTATATATCAAATTAGAATCTAATTTTATGTTATGTGTCTCATCCAATTTTCTTAATTTTGATGAAACTATTTACTACACTATAAAAATTGAGGGAGCCCAATTTAATTTTCTTAATTTTTTGTGCTAAATAATTTATTAAGAGAGAGAACCATAGAATTAAAATTAATAAATATAAAAAAAATCACCATCATTGATTCACTTTTCTTTTATTATTATTATTATTATAGTGGCTGGAGGAACTAAAAATTGAGAATGTCATAGAAAACAATTTAAATTATATTTTTTCCATTTATTTCAAATAACTTATATTATTTTATTAGTAGCTATTTATATTTTCAAAAAAAAAAAAAGTATATATATTATACATAAACTTGGTATAATTTTAATACACATTTAGTTATACTTATTTGTAAATAAATCACATGCACATGCATAGGGTTACAAGTTAATATGTATAAAATCCAAGACATTTGATTTTATTAACCTCATAATATTTTGCCATAAAAGGTTTTGATGTCACACAATTTTACATGTCAATATTCTAAATGGTATATTTAATTAATTGAATTTAAATTCTAATATACATTTAAACACTTAATTTAAATCTTGCCACATCATATTTTATTTTACAAAAAATCTAGTACCACAAAAAATATATACAACTTTTACTACAATTCTTCATATGACTAATTGTAATTAGTGAATAAAAAGTTAGGAGTCCATGTGAAAGTGATGGGCAGCAAATCATAGTTTGTCACGTATGAGATTTGTGGCAAAATTTGTGAGTTTGTTTGTGATACTAGAAGAACTCTTTTTGTTAATAATAAAATAAGGGTTATGTTAACGAATACCCTTAGGGTAATGGTTAACAATCTATTTTAGGAAAGTATTGAAACTACTTTTATGGGAAATGAAAAAAACTATCAAAATATTAATTTTTTTTTCCCATAAAAACTTTCTTCAAATGGATTGTTAACCATTGTCCTAACGACATTCGTTAACATTTCCTATAAAATAAATAGTTTCATATATAAATACAATCACAATAAATATCTATTAATAATTACCATAATTGTATATTTAAAAAGTTCAATTTAAAAACACAATCAAAATAATTACCTATTAATAAATACCTGAATTGTATATTTAATAGTTCCATTTAAAAACACAAGTAAAATAAATATCTATTAATAATTATCATAATCACCATAGTTTTATATTTAATATTTTCATTTAAAAATACAATCAAAATAAATACTTATTAATAACTACCATAATTATCAAATATCTATTAATAACTATCATAATTACCACAATTTTATATTTAATATTTTCATTTAAGAATACAATCAAAATAAATACTTATTAATAACTACCATAATTATCAAATACATTTTTAATATTTCATATGCACAAAAATAGTCAAAATAAATGTGTGTTGATAATCACAGGTTTAAAAGCATTAATGCTTAGTGGTAATTTTTTTTTTTTTGAGAAAAAAAGGTGGACTCACATGTGGCAGTCATTGTCTCATGTCCCATGGTACATTTGGGTAAGCCCATGGGTACCACCAACTCGAACCGAAGCTTGAAGACCTCGAACTCACACACACCCTAAGATTTATTAGTTTCTGGGACTTACCAGAAATTGCAATTACAGTCTTCACGAGAACTCAAACCTAGGATGTGGTGAAACCTCAACAGTCACCTTCCAGTTGTACCACACTTGTTGGTGGTTGCTTAATGGTAATGTTTGATCTTTCCCAAGGAATAATCTGTGTTTGAATTATCTTATCCCAAACTTGTTGCAAGGGTAAAATAAAAAGGAAATTAAAAGAAAAAAAAAAAATCATAGAGACACACGGTCCACAACATTTAGTTTATTTTTTATTTTTTTTTAGGGTAATGATATTATCAATGAGTTTTGGATTTTGTAAACTTAATAATGTATGTTTTAATTTAAATTTTATGTTTGAATATTTTGTTATTTGTTCTATTATTTGCATTGAAAGAAGACAAGGACAATGTAATCAATTTTTTTTTTTTTTTTTGCATGTATAGAAATATGGGCCAACCTATAGCCCAATTAACTTGACATGTAACCTAGTCAACCTGACCATATCGCAACCCACGTACTTTTTACTCAATCCCAAATACGATTATAAGGCATGACCTAATCTGACCTAACTCATCTCATTTGCCAATTATAGAGCACATCATACAGGAAAAGCATGTTATATAGTGTGTAATATTTACATCAAACAACGTGGTGCACGCATGACGTATAAGACTCAACTTTTATTGTTTAAACAAAAAATTAGAGCAAATGATTAAACTAAAATACGTAATAAAATCCCTTTTAAATTTCTAAATACTTCTGTTTAATAATAATTTTTCTAAACTTTTATCAACCCTATAAAAAAAATTCCACTAAGAAGCTATGTTAATAATGTTAATGGAAATATGGTGCACTACATGAAGAAAGCATACCATATCATGTGTAACACATAAAGTGAGCAATTTGGTGCAACCTATTGTGTAGAATACAACATTGATTATCCAATATTATACAAATGCAATGCACGGCATAATAAAAACTCATGTATAAACTAAAGCATGTTTTTTATTATAATCTAATTAAAATTGAATAATACTACAGAGAGTCAAAATAAATTAACATAAATTACTTTAAATTACCTAATGAATGCATATATATATATATATATATGTATGATACGGATTATGAACAAATAAACAAGCAATTCTCATATTTATTAATTTCAAATGATCGATAAATAAGCAACCAATATAAGAATCGGACACACAATTTTTTTTTTTTTTTGTTTAATTAAAATTTTGTTAATTTGATGATAAGTGCATCTGTGCAAGTCTATATTGTGTATTAAGCTGTTAAAGAAATGCAAGGTTTTTTATGATTACAAAAGTTTTGTCTCTCTGCATGGCTTCAAAAATAAGTTTTTGAATCAAGTTTAAATATTCATGGATGATTTTTTATTAGGGTTTCTAAAAAGAAACTAAATTTTTTTTTTCTTGTTATTTGATCATTTTAGGATATATCCATAAAAATGGAAGCGTTTTCAGCCACTTTATTGGTAATATAGCTAAGATTTTGTTCTCTAATACTGAGGTTACCATAAATACATTTTTCTAGGTTATTGTCCTGTAACATTTGATACTTGACTTATAAATATAGGAGCAAGGATCCAAGCTCCAAATATCTCAACACCAACTACTTGTGAAAATGACTAATCTAAGCCTCTTTGCCATCTCTCACATCTTTGCATTGAGCTTTTGCTTGGTTAGTACGTATCATAACACTTGCTGAAACTGACACTAAGTTGCCTGAGATTCAAATTCACAATGTCTTATCTGAAAGCGCCGCACCGGTCAAGGTTCAAATTACTGGTAAGCCCGTGATTTTGCTCAAATACAATGATCTTTACAAGTGGAATGTTACAAGAAACGAAATAATTTACAGCACTGCGATTTTTGGCCATTATAGTGCAAACTGGCATGCCTTCGATCCCAGCAGTGATGCAGGCCATGCAATAAGTTTTTGGTGGATTACAACATCTGGTATCTTTCACAGCTTTGACAACATTAAATATGAGTTAAGGGCTAAATGGGTTGGAGATGAATGATGGTAATGATTGGCATGTTAGCAGCACAATGTTTTTAGAATAATAGTGGAATTAAGGAAACTATTGGTTCACAAGAACCTTGTACTTCATGTAGTTAACATCTTCTGGTATTTCCAACAAAGACATCTTTAGAGTTTGAATCCCCCTATCATGTTGTACTATTGAATTATCAATTAAAATACATAAAATATATTAGTCTATAAAACCAAAATCCAAAGTCCGATTCTCTTCTTCTCATTTTTACTTTCGTGTTCTATAGGGTTAACCATTTTATTTATTTGAATTTAAATTGATATGGTCTAACATGCACACACACACACACACACACACACACACACATATATATATATATGGAAATGCTAACAGATGCCCTTAGGGCAAGAAATTATTATTTACAGTGGGAGGGCTGTTGATATGGTCTTCTCTAA
The DNA here is from genome assembly GCF_001633185.2 of Quercus lobata. NCBI lineage: Eukaryota > Viridiplantae > Streptophyta > Magnoliopsida > Fagales > Fagaceae > Quercus > Quercus lobata. The sequence continues at coordinate 31,070,100 of NC_044907.1, read as the reverse complement.
CCAATGAGATGATGTCATTTATGCAAATCTATGTATGAGCTTCCTAATCAACATAAGAAATTAAAAAAAGAAAAAATTACCAGATGAAGTCATATTTGCATAAATAACAACATTTTATTGGTTAGAAGTTTAGGGGAGACCACGTCAGCTGTTCTCTTGGTGGAACTAATAATTTCTCTCTTAGGGCAATGGTTAACAATCATTTAAAGAAAGTTTTTATGAGAAAAGAAAGAAAAATAATTAATATTTTGACAGTTTTTTTCATTTCCCATAAAAGTTGTGTCAAAACTTTTCTAAATTACATTGTTAACCATTACCCTAAGGACACCCATTAACATGACCCATATATATATATATATATATATATATATGGGAAAATGTTAATTAATGCCCTTGGGGCATTAGTTTAGAAGCTACTTTTAGAAACATTTTATTGGGAGAATAATAAAATAATAAATATTATTGATAGCTTTTTATATTTTTCATGAAAATGGTGTCAAAATTTTCATATTATAGTTTATTAACAATTGCCTTAAAAACATCCGTTAATATGACTCATATATATATATATATATATATATATATAAAACCAAAGCTGAAAGAAGATCCAATTAGATCTCAAATTGGAGTCTAATTTTATGATATGTGTCTCATCCAATTTTCTTAATTTTGGTGAAACTATTTACTACACTACAAAAATCGAGAGGTCCAATTAAATTTTCTTAATTTTTTGTGGTAAAGAAGTTATTAAGAGAGAGAACCATAGAATCAAAATTAATAAATATAAAAAAAATCACCATCATTGATTCACTTTTCTTATATTATTATTATTATTATTATGGTGGTTGGAGAAACTAAAATTGAGAATGTCATAGATAACAATTTAAATGATATTTTTCCATTTATTTCAAAAAACTTATATTTATTTTATTAGTAGTTGTTTATATTTTCAAATAAACAAACATTATATATATTACATGTAAACTTGGTAAAATTTTAATATGCATTTAGTTATGCTTATTTGTAAATGTATCTCATGCACATGCATGAAGTTACAAGCTAGTATGCATAAAATTGAAAATGTTTGACTTTTGATCAACCTCATCATAAAATTTTGCCACATAAGTTTTTTGATACCATACAATTTCTTATGTCAATACTCTAAATGGTACTTAATGAATCGAATTTAAATTTTAATCTATATTTTAACACTTAATTTGAATCTTGTCTCTTTCTCAAAAAAAAAAAAAAAATCTTGCCTTATCATATTTTCTTTAAATGATAAAATAAATAGTTTCTTATATAAATACAATCATAATAAATATATATTAATAATTAGACAATTACATATTTATTAGTTCCATTAAAAAAAAAACCATCAAAATAAATACCTATTAATAACTACCATAATTGTATATTTAATACTTCCATTTAAAAACACAATCAAAATAAATACCTATTGAAAACTATCATAATTATCAAATAAATTTTTAATATTTCATACACAAATAGAATCAAAATAAATGTATGTTGATAACTATCATGATTTTTCAATTTCATATTTATAAAGGAAATAAAAGAGAAAATATATATCATCACTTGCCGGAAAAAAAGTACAACTAAGGCATTATAACAGTAATATATTCTTTCTAAAAAAAATAAAATTTCCCTGTTTTATTTTCACAATGAATCAGATTTATTGAATTTGGTTCCCTTATTGCATTAAATTTTACCTTTTTGAAACATTTCTTGGATACGTGGCTCACCGTAACTCTTAATCAAAATCATTTGGTTGTTTGTCAAAAATCTTGTAGCTTAACTGACATATACATGTGTCTCCAACGAAGATTTTCTATGTTCAAATTCACCTAACCATTGTAACAATCAAATTATTAAAGTTAAAAAAAAAAAAAAAAAAAAAAAAAAAAAAAAAAAAAACCTAGCAACAAGAAACCACTAACAAGAAGAATATGAGGAATTTACCAACATCCTCAATGGAATGGCGTAAGCATTAGTCACTCACAAAGTTTATAAATGAAATAATAATCACAAATTTAAAAGCATTAATGCTTAGTGGTAATGTTTGATCTTTAACCTGTGTTTGAATGGTCCATAACATTTTTTTTTTTCGTTCTTTTAGGGAGATGGTATAATCTGTGAATTTCGGATTGTGTAAACTTAACAATTTATATATTATTTAACTTTTATGTTTAACTATTTTGTTATTGTTCTATTATTTGCATTGAAAGGAAGACAAGGACAATATAATCATTTTTATCTTTGCATATAAAAAATATGGGTCAACCTAAAACCCAATTAACCGACACATAATCCGGTTGACTTGATTGGATCACAACCCTCTTTTTACTCAAGCCCAAATAAGACATGACTTGATCCGACCAAACCCAACTCATTTGCCAAGTCTAGACTCTAGAGCACATCATATAGGAAAAGCATGACGTACAACATGTGATATTTACATTTAACTACATAGTGCACACATGACATATAAGACTCAACTTTTATTGTTGAAACAAAAAAATTAGAGCAAATGATTAAACTAAAATACTAATAAAATTCTTTTTAAATTTCTAAAGACTTTTATTAATCATAATTTTCCTAAACTTTTCTGATCCCTAAAAAAAAAAAAAAAAAATCCAATAAGAAGCAATGTTAATAATTTTAATGGAAATATGGTGAGCTAGATGGAGAAAGCGCGCCATACCATGTGTAACACATAAATTGAGCAATTTGGTGCAATTGCATTGTGTAGAATACAATGATAATAACTTAATTTTGCATATTTATATCATTATTAGAAAGTATTATCATACTTATTTTGAGTTAATTCATGCATTTTATAGTTGATTTTGGAATAATGCTGAATAATCAATTTTGTGCTTAATTGAATTTTAATGCATGAATTTTTCTTTTGTAGGATAATGAAATTAAATAAGTGGATTTATGCAAAGAAGAAAGCTAATGAACTTTACTTTTACAAGGGCCATGATGAAGTCAAAGAAGGTTAACCCAATTAAATTTGATTCCAATTGGAGTAAGGAATCAAAGGAAATTTGCACCAAATCCAAGTCTAATTTGGATTATGATTCCAGCCCATGCACCGGTTAGCATTTGGAGCATAACTTTCGGCTCAGATGTCCAATTGAGATGATTCAAGTTCGGCTGGAAAGCTAATTTAAGGGGCTACAACTTTGTAGTTTACCAAAAGTCCGAATTCTAAAGTTAAATAGGCTGAAAATATCGGTTAAGTGAAGCCTAAAAACTTGGGATTTTCTCCAAATGAGAATCTAACTTGTAATAGGATTTCTCGATCTATTTAAAGGTTCTTTAGAGCAAAATTCAGGGGAGAGCTGCCATAGAACATAATTTAGGTTTTCTTAAAGTTTCTTTATAGTTTTTGGAGTTTTATTTATGTTATGACTTGCTAGAAGCCTTACTAAGGCAAGGGATGAAACTCAACCGTTTATTGGTATGTTCTTAACAATTAGGAGAAATTACATTTTACCACCTTAAACTATCCATTAAATTACACTTTACACCCTAAACTATCCAACTTCACACTTTGCACCCTAAACTATCATATATATCACGCTTTGCATCCCGGTATTATTTTTACTGTTATATTTAACAAAATCTTATTGCATGTGACAAGCACATGCTTCTTACTTAGGTGGAACAAAGTTAGAAGACTGAAACACCCTTCCTCAAAATCAATTAAAACAAAAGCCAAATTTTTTCTTATTTGTTTGGTTTCCCACTGCTTCATCTGCACTCTCCCTCTCTCTAAAAGAACACAAAATCTCAGAGTTTCTCTTGTATCTTTCTTGGCCATTGACAAATTTTAAATCTTCTATTACAAGTTAGCAAAATCAAAATGCATTCAGTTTATGAGATTATTGTTCTAAAATTTCAATTTCGCTTCCTAACTGCCTCTTTTAAATCGGTGATTTATTTTATGTGTGATGTTGCTTTGGGTTCAGATTGATATATATATATATATATATATATATATGGTTTTGTGTTAAGTTTCATATGATTGAGCATCTGTCTAAGCGGATTTGTGGAAGGTTTTGTGTTTGAACCTCGCACTTTCCCACTCTCTCACTTATCACTCTCTCACTTATCATACTCTCTCACTCTCTCTCTAGTTTTGTGTTACTGATGAGTATTGGAACTAGTAGTCAGGGATTTTACTATTTGGTAGCTTTTTGAATTTTTTAATTATGGATGGGGTGTGTGTGTGTGTGTGTGTGTGTTTTTTACACTGTTATAGAATATTATTATGTGTCTGTATTGACTTGGGTGGTGTCTTCAATTGGTCCCCACACTGTATAGAATAATTTTTGTCCCACTCGTAATATTGAAAGCATGTTTTTGACTAGAATATTTTAATGCAGAAAAAAATACAGCCAAAACATGGAAGAAGGTGATTTAATATTTGAGATTCACGAGGGAAGGTTCAAGAATTTGAATGGGTTAATTTATTTTGATGGTGACATATCAATTCATGGTGGGGGATATGATAGGGATTGTATGTCTTTTATTGAGGTTAAGGGTATTTTGAAGTCATATGGATATAAAAGGGGGGATTTAGTTTATTGCAAACAAGTTGGCATGAATTTGGATGAAGGGCTTGTGCAGATAAAAACAGATCCAGATGTGTTGAAGATGGTTGACTGTCATAAAGGTGTAGAAAGTGTGGCACTATTAGTCAAGAGATTGACAGTGATTACATACCATTTACTCATAACCTACCTGAAAGTGATATTATTGGTGGTAGCAAAAGGAGGGGAAAAGAGAAATGTGTTGCTAATGCTGCTGGTTTTAATAGACCAAAATTGCAAATTAAGGGCTACTGCTGCAAGTGCTGTAGATTCAAGGGCTAAGGGTTTAAAGAATATTTTGTAAGTGTTGTAAATTCAAGGGCTGGAGGTTCAAAGGCTGTTGTTGCAAGTTCCACCAGTGTAAGAACTTCAACGACACCATTAACAATATATGGTGGTGGTGCTAATAGTGAGCATGTGGTGGTGCCAACTTTGGAAAAAGCCATTCAAAGGATGCAGGCTAAGAAGAAGAAAAACCTTGGGTTTGAGAAAATATAATTAGTTTGTGTTGGGTTGTGCAAGCTTTTTGTATTAGGCATTAAGAACATGTAATCCTTACATTTGGGTTTTTTTTTTTTTTTGTCATTGTCAATTTGTGAGCAATGATTTTTACTAGGCATTAACATTTTTAGATTTTTTAAAGGAAGCAAGTTGAGCTCAGATAGCCAACCCTCGATTATACATAGATCACGAAGATTTGATGCTTCCAATTCAAGCCTGTCAAGGTGATTGTTTTGTACCAGAATTTTCATGACTTTAGGGAGACCAAAAATCTTTAAACACTTAATGCCTCGACAGCACGAAATTCTCATGTCTTCTATCATAGGACACCCAAAAATCAGATTCTGAATAATTTGATTATTTGCATAAATGCCTAATAAAGACAATCTTTTCAAAGATGGTAAGTTTATATCACTACGAATTGAATCCAACTTACAAGAATGTAGTGTCAACACAGTTAAATATTTTGCAACCAAAACACTATGAGACAAGGGATAACGTACATGAGACCCCCCAAAGAAAAGGATCAGCTCTTCACAACGGAAAATATAATTCAATGGTTTTTTACACTTGTTAAGGCCATGGTATTGTATCATACAATTTAGCAATTTGTGACAAGTGGTAAATTCTCAGATATTTGATTTGCAATTTGTGGAATTCAAAGCATTTCTGTGTTTGTGATTAGATATTACATTTTATTTTTTATTATTATTTTTTTATATTATTTATTTGGTGGTGGTGGCCCTGGTGGGGGAGAATTATGGTAAAGCAATCATGGGTATTGAAATTGTGTTTCTCATTTCGTTTCCACTTTAAGAAGAAGAATCTGATGAATTCATCAGAAATAATCATCAAAATCGTTCTAAGGAGAAAATGATAAAAAGAAAAAGAAAAATCAATCATAAATTACATCCGTGAATTTGGGACTTTGTGTTTCTCAAAATCACATCCGTGCATTTTGATTTTGCTAACCTGTAATAGAAGATTTGAACTTTGTCAATGGCCAAGGAAGATACAAGAGAAACTTTGAAGCTGTGTGTTTTTTTTTTTTTTTTTAAGAAATATCGCAAATGAAGAGGATGGCCCCACATGAGATAGATGTGGAAAAATTTAGGTTTTGTTTTAATTAATTTAAAGAAAGGGTGTTTCAGTCTTTTAACTTTGTTCCACCTAAGTAAGAAGTATGTGCTTGTCACATGCAGCAAGATTCTGTTAAATATAACAGTAAAAATAATACCGGGGTGCAAAGCGTGATAAGTGTGATAGTTTAAGGTGTAAAGTATGTAGTCAGATAGTTTAGGGCGCAAAGTGTAATCTAGTGGATAGTTTAGGGTGGTAAAGCGTAATTTCCCCTAACAATTATTTATTGGTTTTAATGCTTATGTTTTTATGTTTTTAATTAATTTACTCATCTAGAAAATTATTTAGTTCTGTATAATTTTTGATTTATCGTAGACTCTGGGCACGTTAAATGCTTAGTATTTCCTACAAACTAATTCACTAGTTTTGTTTTGCCTAAAATTAATCAATTTCATGAAACTACCTTAGGCAATTAATTCTTGAGCTTTTATTATTAAATCATCCGACTAAGATCATCCTTCGTATGAATTTTAGTTGAGTTATAAAATAGACATTGTTAAGACTACCAATAGATGTGTTGTATGTGGATTCCTAAACCTTAGCGCCTAAATATATTGTTATTTTCTCTCAATTTAAATTAACTTTACTAAACCATCAAAAATCTCTTCAATTAAACTTTGTTAGTTAGTTTTATTCTTTTGTGGTTTGCTAATCAATTCCCTTTTCCCTATGCATTCGACCTCGGACTTACCGAGTTATTATTTCACGACAAATCCTCACTACAAGAAAAAAGGCCTATTACAACGGAAAAAATCGTTGCAATAAGGTATTATTGCAACGACGAAAAAATTGTTGCAAGCCGTTGTAATAAACTCCGAGGCAATAGGTTTATACAATAAAAAAATCTCGATGCAATAAATCCTAAATATTGCAACAAACAAGTTGATGCAATAACTCCTTTATTACAACAAATAATTTTGTGGCAATAGCTTATTGCTTCAAAGGTTTTGTGAAAAATGTTATAGCTTATTACAACAAACAACCTTGTTGCAATAGGTTGATTTTTTTTATAAAAAAAAATAATTTGTCTATTACCCTATCTTGCAATATACGCATTATAAGATAGTATATAACATTATATTTAAGAAATACAATTTAAAGATACAAATTACATAAATGCAAAAGTCAAAGTACTCCATCAAATTGATATGTCCAAGAACACAAATATACACATAACTTGTTTAGTTAATCACGATCAAACACATAGTTTCAAAAGTAAATATACACAAACATATATGCAACATGTAAGAAAAGTTCCCTTCAGAAAGTGATATCCATGCATGCTTCACAACCACTTCATTGGCCTCCACCCTATACAATTGAAAAAAAAAAAATAAATAAGTATAAATTGAGGACCAGATTTATAACACTCTATTACTGGTAATTTCTAAGCATAGAAATTATCACAAAAATTCCATTTAAAACCATGACATGAGCTCCAGAAAATACCTAAAGATACCAACAATGAGACAAATGTAAACACAAGAGTGATCATATACAACAACAACAAGAAGCCTTTAATCCAATTTGAACAAGTAAAACAATTCAGTCCTTTCAACTTGAATAGATTAATCCCACATGCTTGCATAGAAATAAGTTGCCAAACAGACAAACAATCAATTCAACAAAATAGTATTTTTAACTCAATCAAAACATTCCAACCTGAATAGATTGATCCCACATGCTTGCACAGAAATAAGTTGCCAAAAAGTTAGACAATCAACTCACCAAAACAGAATTTTTACTCAATCAAAAGAAACTATATGAAACTACATAACCATATATATATTGTCAACAACCACCATCAACAAAACGACCTACTTCCACAACCCACCACCAACAAAACATCCCACCAAAAATTTATATAAGATAGGTGTACCTGAGATTGGTTAGCTAGTATTGCTAGAAATTCCTCACGCATAGTCTATTGGAGTCTTTGAAATTGTACTTCCATTTCTGCATGTTCAGCCGCCCCCTTAGCACATTCTACTTCAAATTTTGCTTCCATTTATGCACATTCAGCTACCCTCTCAGCTCGTTCTACATCTAATTGACTCTTCATAGATTGAACTTCACTATTAAGTTCATTGCGGACACGCTCTGTAGAAGTTGGAAGCTTTGCCATGTATCCTCGACCAAGGACATATCTTGACTTGGAGCTTGACATGGAGACAACTGATTGGAATATTGTATCCCGCTCACTACTGGATAATGTTCGATCTTCATTCACTTCCATTTCAACAATTTTTTCTTTTGCTTCCTCCTATTTACAAACACAAATTTATGTTTTTAGTCAAGTGAATAGAAATATAGTTAATCTTTGAACTAAATACACACAAAAATAATATACTTACATATACATGTTTTGGAGTATCATGAGCCCATTGGCCCTTTGGACAGTAGGCCAATGCCCATATTTGAAGATCGTCAAGCTCCTTTTGTGTTTCTGGATCACGCTAAGAGAAATAAAAAACACAAGCATTAGCCCACATTTACAAGCATTAGCATTATATGTTTTGAGTATTGTTGTTATTTGATCTTACATTTTCAAAGCTGATTTGTGCAAATGATTTGCTACCAGTACAGTGGATGCTCTCTCGCTTGCTTCGATTTTCAGTATTTCTATCACTTATTGTCTAAAATAAACATCTTTGTCACACACCTTATTAAGTTATTGTACAATAATACAATATATGATATCATATGCTAATAAAAACAAACCATATAAATAGATGAAAGTTTGGATCATCTACCTTAAAATCATCTGACTTGAAGTATGAGATCACATCATACCAAGCATCCATGTTGAGCTCCTGAGGCTTATTTCGGATGACAGCCTCCCTGTCATGTTTGTATGTATTATATGTTGCTGATAAATCAGCTCTCCATCCCCTGTACCTCTCTTTGGCAATCTTGAAAATTTTAGCTTGAGTATCGTCATCATCATCTAGTCTCCACTTATCTCCACCATATACGACACTTTCAATAAACTAAACAAAAAGGAAGAATATATATATATATATATATATATATATATATATATAGAAAATAGAACAACCAAAAACATCAACATCCAAGAGTCTAGCATTCAGGAAAAAACTAACCTTGATCGTGTTAGTCCACTTGCTTAACTACTTGCTTTTGAGGACAAGCTTCTAATCTTCCCTTGCCTACCTTGTTGTGATCTGGTGAGGATGCAAAAGCCTTGGAATTATTAATATCTAAAATGCTAGGATGCCATTAAAGTAAACAAAAAAAGCAATGACCATTGATATCTTGATTGACTGCCCAAGGACCATGTACATTACACTAACAAGATTTGGTCTAATATAGCTCAGCATGCATTAGTGGGAAACAAAAATTTTAAAGGGGTTCATCAGCCAGAAATAGCTCACCTTTCTTTGTTCCTGATGAAGTGATAGCCTACAATAATAAATTCCATGAAACATTAGAAACATAATAACTTCATAATATTCAAGCCAAAATGCACAAACTAATAGGACATGCAAATATCATGATAACCCAAATTAAAAGGACCATTCCCACAATAATACATTATCATTTGATTTGGTGGAATGTTGGAAGGAGAGGTTTGCTACACCTCTTAACAGTGATATTTGGTATGCAATACCAATGTGCATTATGTGGACCATTTGAAGAGGATAAAACAGATCTTAGCAATTTTTTTTACGGTCCTTTTTTAAATGGATGTCTGATTTAACAGACCTTTCTAGCTCTAAATTGTGACAAGTTTATCGGTTGTTGCACTTTTTCTTGACATTGATGCCATTTAAGTTAACATCCTGTGAACTAGTTAGTGATTTTCTTTTTCAATAAAGTTTATTAATTTATCAAATGCCCCAAAAATCATCTTAAATATATGTGAGTAAAGGCAAAGAAAATCATATAGCTACATGCTTAAAAACCCACTTAAATGTTTTCAAAAAAAAAAAAAAAAAACCCACTTAAACAACCAAAATTCAAATTTAAAATAAAAACAAAGTTCACTGACCCCCTATAGTGCACTTGGATTCAACAAAACAACTACATAACTCCAAAAACATGAAGAGAAAAAAAAATCATTTCTCACTCACTAACACATTATAAAGCATAGATCTTTGGACTGAGCACTCTACTAATCCATACATTCATCAATAAAATCTTCGAAGACTGGATTCTAAAGCAACAAAACATATATCTCTGCATGTATATTAATTTGAATATAACCTATCAATACACAGAAACCACACACAAATACAACCCCAATTATATAGTTAAAAAAATAAATAAATAAAGTTCACTATATCCCTACAATGCAGTTGGATTCAACAGAACAACTATATAACTCCAAAAACATGAACAATATCTTTTCCCACTCACTAACAGTGTAAAGAATAGATCTTTGCACAGAGCATTCTATAAATTCAAACAACACATATAATTTGAATTAAAAAAAAATCACAAGTTTAACCTTACATTCACCAATAAACCTTCAAAAATCAGATTCCAAAATAACAACACCTATATTCTTGTATCAAGCTACTTGATTCTACTTCACTGCTCAAAATCCAAAGTAAAATTTCGCTTTTTTTTTGCTAAGTCTTCTCTAGAAACAAATTAATAAAAATTAAATTTAAAGAGAAGCAAAAGATTATACCTGCAAATCAGAGAAATTTCTCAAGCCAACCGAAATGAGAGATTGAAATTCCTCAAAGAAAACCCAGTAAAAGAGAATGAACTCCTCTGCTGCTCCTCAAATCACAATCTTCAATAATCTCTCATCTTTGCCTCCTTCAAATGTCACTTTTTTTTTTTTTTTTTTGCCTCTCTCAAAAAATTTTTTTTTTTTGGGACAGTTTCTGGTTGTTTGCGTGAGAGAAACCAAATTCAAGCCAGAGATAAACTTCAAAATTGAGATACGGTATCATGGATGGAGACAAACACGAAACTGAGAGGATATGGGGAAAACGGAATAGATGAGAAAAAAACTGGGAAAATAATTCACCTTTCCCGCTCCCCTAATTTTTCTCTCAAATAAAACTTTCCCGCTACCCAATATCTTGTCCCGCGAAATAATGCAACAATATCCGGCTCAACACTATTGCACTGACTTGTTTTACTCTCAACTACTAATTAAAGGCTTGCTTTACTATTACTCACTTGTGCTTTGTGTAAAAAAATTCTTAAATATTATGGGAACCTTTTTTTGTATATAACCGATTTTTTAATTGGCACAAACCAATGTCCGCCCACTCCACTTGTATTTTTTCTTTTTTCTTTTAAATTCACAAATGGTTGAATGGGCATAAAAAAGAAAATATTGGATTGTCAATTATGCTTAGAATTTAATTTCTTTTATTTGCATTGTGAAAGTTATGACATAAGAAATGTATTTGAAATATAATTCTTTATATTTATTTGGATTATTTTAGGTAAATTTGCAATTTTTACTAATTTAATATATTTATTTATCTTTTAAATAATTATTGTGGGGCTAGAGAATTCGTGATCCTGGCTCACTTTACATTAGGGTCCAAGGCCCACAATGAGGAGAGACGTTGCCGAGGATATGCAATGAAAGTCCAAATGGCCTAGAGATGTAGCCGAGGACGATCCTGTCCTCGGCATCCCAAAACTTAGAAGGAAAGAACGGCATGCCATCAAAGGCAGCCTCCAGAGCACTCCCAGAAGAAAGGGCGAGTACAGTGTAGGAGCAATTCGAAGAACAGATGTCACCTCCATATTGAATGCGCCAACAAATGTCCTGGCTGCATTAATGAGAAAAGGACCCCTGAACAGTGTGGCAACAAAGAACAAGGTAAAGGCTGCCATTACTACAATTAAGTACTCTGCGCCTGACAGAGTCATGCTCTTCAGCTTTTACAACCACCCCCAACCACTTTGGGTATGGGCGGATAAGACAAGTATCAGCCCTATAAAACTAAACCTACACGTGAACATTCGAGAGAGGGAAAAAGTTAGTATAAAAGGAGAGAAGGGGAGGAGCATAAAGAATGGTCTCCAGGACCATTGAAACCTAACGTAAAAGGAATAAGAAGAACATTAAACTCCTTGGACGAGGTCCAAGGACCGGAGCCACCCAGGCTGTACCGAGGAGCAAGTCTTCTTGGATACTCTCAGTTTACCTCTGTGCGATCATCATGAACACCATGATCAACGACTGCCCGTTCATCAAGACCTAGCCTTTTAGCCCACTCTCTACAAATTTATTGTTTGGGCCTTTAACGTTCGAACCCAATACCATTTGGGATCGTTACAAATTGAGTCCTTACAATTATTATATTAATTATAATGTTATCACAGTTCGACTTCAGTTGAACCTTGGTCCGACCTTAAAAACTTTGAACCTTTCTCTTTTCAAGTTGTTTGAACGATCCCGGTCTGAAAATCATATTTACCACATCAACAAGTGTGAAATGTTTTATCAAATTTTGTGTCTACCCTAATCACCAAAAAAAACGGTTTCTATATCCTGCGCACAGGATTCACAATGGGCACTATAGCTTGGACCTATCGGCCCAAGTCTTCGTTCCATGGACTAAGCCTCAAAAAATCTGCCATTAAAAACCATGCAACATCATTTCGGGTTGGGTTGTCATTCGGATCAAACACAACTAAACTCCACATAGCCTAACAGTTTATGTAATATTTAATTTTTTTTTACGTCATATTTAGAGAGTGAGAGATAGAGAGAAATATGATAAGATAGTGTTCAATTGATGGGGTGTGGCCATGAGTCGTCAAACATGAGTTTCGGCCATTGGATTAGACCATGAGATAAAGAAAGTTCACATCATCGATTTTTGGACATGGGTTTATGGGGAAGAATGATTTTCGACATGGATTTATAGGGAATATAGGTTTTTGGCTTGGGTTTATGGGGAAAATGAGTTTTTGGCCATGGGTTTTAGGGAAGAAGAACATGAAAAAAGTATGGAGATTTTGGGTGTGGCATGTTGTGTGTCTTTGGAGATTTCGGGGTGTGGCTAGCTAGACTTTGAAATTTGATGATTTTGCTTGTGTTTGAGAAAATATGGGCTTTGGGATTTATTATTTTCTATTTAAGCTAAATTTTTTGGGTTTTTTGTGTTTTTTTTCAAAGAAAATTTATAGGTTTATGGGTTCATTGGAGATTGGTTTGTTTACTGAGTTTATGTGTTTGAAGAGGTGTCCACGGGTCAGTCTGGGTCTGGTTTGTGCCCAGCCTGTGACCGACCTAACAGAATCGAGTGGAGGGAGTTCAAACCTGTCGCCAACCAGAGAGGGAGTCAGATTAGAGCGGTCAAATTTGTGCCAGAAAGTGGTTAGTTCAATACAAACCATCCACGGTGGAAAAATCCAACCTAAATAGTTTATTTTAGACAAAATTTTGCTAGATTTGGCGGAGATCTCACCGGATCTAGTGAGATCTCACTAAATCCGATGAGATTTCCACCAAATCTGGTTGAGATCTCACTAGATTCAGTGAGATATCCCCGAATCTAGCATAAATCTCGTCGGATCTAAAGTATTTTGACCAAAAACTTGCCAAAAAAAACTTGAATTGCCAAATTTTGGTAAGGTTCCGATCAGGTTGGTTGAAGCGAGTTTTAGAGAAGAGAACCCACCAACCAACCCATCAAAGTTGGTTTATTGGATTTGTAACCTGCTGCCGATCGTTGGAGCCTATTTTTGGGATCTATAACCCACCGCCGACCGCCGGAGCTGTCGGGTTAGTTGGACATGTCTTGATTTGGGGAAGAACAAGAAGAACATGTTCTTATTTTCTTATGTTCTTCCCAAAAAAAAAAAAATAATGAAAAGCAATAAAAAAATATTTTATTATTTAATTTAATTAGATTGAAGGTTTGCTACGTAGACAATTTCCATTATTGAGATGATAGTAGTGACCAAAATGGTAATGATTTTCGATTTTGAGGAACCAACATAGGCGCTTCAAAACAATAGAGACCAAAATGAAAATTGGCTCAAAATATAGGGACCAAAAGTGTATTTTTGCCTTAAATATATAAAAACTCTCAATTTCAGCTTTTGCCTTAAACCCACAAATGCATCAAGCCGTCCTTGACATCTATTACAACAACTTCATTTGATGTGAAACAAGGTTTTACCTATTACAACAAAATATTTTGATGTGAAATAAGTGGTTACTTATTGCAACGACATTATTTTGATGTGAAATAAGGTTTAACTATTACAACAACAAATTTAGATGTAACAAGGTAATTCTTGCAACAATCTTAAATTGATGCAATACATTTAAGTTACTATTACAACAAAAAGTATATTTTTCATCTATTACAACAATATATTTTGATGTGAAATAAGTGGTTACTTATTGCATCAATATATTTCAAAATAAAATAAGGTTTAGTTATTACAACAACACATTTAGATGTAACACGGTAATTTTTGCAACAATCTTAATTGATGTAATAAATTTAAGTTACTATTACAACAAAAAACAACTCACAGATGCAATAGTATATATATTACTCCAATTATTTTTGTTGTTGTAATATTACTTGTTGTAATAGGCCTTTTTTCTTGTAGTGATCTTACAATTGAGAGCATTATTTAAATTGCAGCACACAACATGCAACACACGGCTTAATAAAAACTCATGTGTAAACTAAAGCTTTTTTTAATAATTTAATTAAAATTAAATAATAAAATAGAGAGTCAAAATAAATTAACAAAAATTACTTTAAATTACCTTACGAATTCATATCATGTCTGACCATTTATTTAAGTCTGTCTATAATATATTATAAAAATTAGATCCTTACTGAAGGTTGCATGTTGAGGTAATAACTGTTCTTTTCTCACAACTTTTTTTTGGTTGAGGAACCATTTCTCAAAACATAATACAATAACATGTGGCAATTTCTCACATTTAGTTAGCATTATATGGACAAAAAACGTCATGTGTCATATAATTATTTGTACAAGTCAATATATGTTTGCCATGTGTCAATAATAAATAAAAATAAAAAATACACTCTTAAATGTTCACAATTAATTCCACCAACATTTAAATTAGGACCATTAAATATGACTCTTAAATGTCTCATTGAATTTGTTCCCCCCCGCCCACCCACCCCCCAACTTTTTTGACACATCCTCTTTTTTTTTTTTTTTAAGAGAAGAAAGACACGTCTAATTTAAATCTATACACCTATATAGCAAAAACGTGTATATGATATTATTTTTATTTTGGCTCCAAAATTAAATATGATAATTAGAACAAAACCCAAAAGTTTACCGCTATACATATATAGCATGATAACGTATATGAAAATTGCCTGATGTTTATATTTTTATATTTCTTTATTATATTTCTTTTTTTATAAAAAAATATTTTCATAAAATATAACATCATTATTTTGACAGTTATAATTATATTTGTTTCAATTATTTTAACGCAAAATGTCTCCTCTTCTTAAACACTAGCCTGTATCTTCATACATACGCATGAATATACTTAAAGATATATATTAAGATGCATAGTATAATTCCTGCATATATAATTTAAATACTATTAATAGTCATTTTTTTTAACTTTTTAAAAAGTTTTGTAAGAATATTATTAGATAGAAACTATAAATTGTCTATATTTTTTAAAGTTTTTTAATACTTCGTAATTTTTTTATTATGAATCACTTTTTTTCATCTTTTTTATTTTTATTTTTATGGTTCATTAATTTTAGAATCTTTGGTTTTTGTATTCCATAACTCACCTGGATGAATATTTATGATGTAATATCACATTTGACTCAAAAATTAAGAAATAACACTCTCTCTAAAAATAATTAATTTAGGATACATGGTACAAAATTGAACTTCAATTATAATATCTAATTGAATTTTCTCAAAATTTTGTCTTTAATATATATATATATATATATATATATATCCAATTTACTATGCCTTTATATGATATCAACAAAAATTTATGCATTTATATCTATTAAATGCAAAAAATGTCTCATCAAATTTTCTTATACATTAAATGTGCACAATCGACCCTTATATTGCTATAATAAATTTTTAATTGACCCTTAAATTGCTCTAATAATTGTTTAGGAAATGCTAACAAATGCCCTTAGAACAATGGTTAATAATACATTTAAAGAAATTTTTTATGGGAAAAGAAAAAAAGTAATTAATGTTTTGATAGCTTTTTAAATTTTCCATAAAAGTGGTGTCAAAACTTTCCTAAAATGAATTATTAACTATTACTCTAAAAACACTTGTTAGTACGACCCTAATTGTTTTTACCAATTATTTCCACTATTAATTTGTCTTTACCCTTGATCATGGAAAAACTGAGGTTTTAGATTAATCATTACCTTTTCTATTCAAAACAAATAACTAAAAAAATTAATGCTTTTAAGGTTACAAGAGGAAACTAAAAACAAAACAAAGGAGTGGGAAAATTACAATATAGGAAAGCCAAGTTAACCAAGTATATAAGTACATACTCCTACATTAAAAAGGCTACATACTCCTACATTAAAAAAGCTAACTAAACGAATATATATCTAATTTAGAATTTTCTTCTATGTTCAATCATAAGTTAAGAAAACCCAACAAAAAAGAAAAAAAAGAGAAGCACAAAGAATAATAAGGAAAATTCTTAGATATTCCCAGAATACGTAGAAATTATGCTCCTTCCTCTCACATTCGTGGTGGACTCTACCATGAATTTAATGAGCGGACCCTAATATAAATGTGAGAGGAGGGATTATCATTCTACATGCTCTGGGAGTACCTAAGAATTACTCAAACAATAAACATTAGTCTACCTAAAAAAGATCGAATGTAATTAGAACACAAAATAATACTTATTACATATCTAAAAAAATCAATCATCGCTGTCGATACTGTATTTTGTCCAGCCCCAATTCACGCATCAAAACAAATACCAAAAATCTAAAAAAATTGAAAAAATGTGTTAGGCATAGTTTGTATATTGTATAATAAGAGGGTGTTGGTTTGTATGTTGTATAATAAGAGGGTGTTAGTGCTGTGATGCAGTGCAGGGTGCTGTGATGCAGTGCAAGCTGTGATACATAGCTATGATGCAACAGTGATGCAATGCTGCAGAAGTTATTATCCAGCAGTGACTGGTCTGGCTATGATAGTGTGCTAGTTGTATACGTGCCTAAGTGTCCATATGTGAGTTACATTAGAGTTGGTTAGTGATTGTGCAAGTCAGTTAAAGTTAGTTAGAGACTGATGGTCATTGACAGTTGTTTTGGTGTTGTATAAGAGACCAATGAGTAGTATAGTGGGTAATCAAGAAAAGTATGTTTTCAATGCAACCTTTTCCTTTTCTTTTCTCTGTTCTTCTCTCTCTCTCTCTCTCTCTCTCTCTCTCTCTCTCTCTCTCTCTCTCTCTCTCTCTCTCTCTCTCTATTCTGGAGGCATAGTTGACCTTGAATCCAGCTACACCGTAAATCCACCAATCAAATCCTAACAATTGGTATCAAAGCATCGTTCTTGTGCTGCCATGACTGAAACACGAGCTGCTGCCATGAATGCAGTGAATGAAGCTATTGCTTTTCTCTGTACTACTTCTGATCACCATAATAGGGACATCCAAGAAATACAAAAGATTCAAGGCATTCATACTAGAACCTTGAATGAGATGAATTAGAACATCAATGTGATTTTACAAAAGTTGAATTCCATAGATGTGAATTAGAATTCACCTCAGAGAAATGTGCAATCAAATTCAATTCCAAGTTCTTCAACCTTGTCACTTGCCAAGTTTGTGAAGTTGGATTTTCCACGATTCTCAGGTGTTGATCCAGCTAATTGGGTTTACAAGGTTAAACAGTATTTTGGGTATTACCAAATCCCAATTATAGAAAAGCTATTGATAGCTTCTTTCCACTTGGATTTGGAGGCATTGATTTGGTTCCAAGAAGCAGAAGAAGCAAGGGTGTTCTCGGATTGGGAATCTTTTGTAACAGCTTTGCATGTGAGATTTGGAACTAGTGCCTACGATGATCCTATAGAGGTGCTGACCAGGATGAGGCAAACTTCAACTGTGGCCTTGTATAAGGCAGAATTCGAAGATGTGTCTAACAGAGTCAAAGGCCTTTCTCCTTTACATAAGCTCAGCTGTTTCTTGAGTGGTTTAAGGGATGAAATAAGTTTATCTGTAAGAATGCTCAATCCTCAATCCTTGAATGAAGCTTTTGGATTAGCCAAGATTCAAGAAGAATATGTGTGGAGCAGCAGAAAAAGCATAAGGAGTCATCAAGAATCAGGTAACACTTCAATTCTTGGTTTACCTAAGAGTAATGCAGTGTTAGATACTAAAACAAAAATACCAGTTAAGAGAATTACTCCTACTCAAATGGATGAAAGGAGAAAGAAAGGGTTGTGTTATAATTGTGATGAGAAATGGGGGCCTGGGCATAAGTGTAAAAATGTTAAACTGTTTCTTTTAGAGCGAATTGATATAATACCTAGGTTGCAATCTGGAGTGCAAATTACTAAGTTGGATGAGGAAGTGGGCAGTGATCTTAATAAACCAATTGAACAGGAAGAAGATGTGGGAATTACATTGTATGCTTTAATTAGAACTCCTACACCAGGCACTATGAGGGTTAGAGGCAAGATTAATGGCAGTGGGTTAGTGTTACTGGTTGACACAGGTAGTACTCATAATTTTGTGGATGCATTAGTGGTCTCTAGTTTACAGTTAAAGGTTGATGTTTCAAGAATTTTGGAAGTTAAGGTGGCTAATGGTACCGTGGTGAGAACTCAAGGTTTTTGTAGTAGTGTACCAATGTGTGTGCAAGGAGTGGAATTTTGTGTTCAATTTCATGTTTTGGCATTGGGAGGTTGTGATGCTATGTTGGGCACTTAGTGGTTAAGTACCTTAGGTATAATACACTAGGATTTTCAATTGTGGACTATGAAATTCCATTACAAGGATCAACAGGTTTTGTTGCAGGGTTTAAGTCCCTCTTTAGGCACTTCCATTGATTGAAATCAATTTCTTAAAGGATCAGTGAGGAAGGGTTTACTACTTCAAATCACTCTTGCAGCTAATGTGGTGTTGGAAGATAGTGTACCTGCAGAAGTGGAATTGTTATTGCAGGAATTTGGAGAGGTTTTTGAAACTCCTACTGGTTTACCACCTGTGAAAGGTCATGAACATCAAATCACTCTCATGAAGGGCTCTCAACCAATATGTCAGAGACCCTATAAATACCCTTTCTATCAAAAGAATGAAATTGAGAAGATTGTGAGAGACTTGTTGTCTGTTGGGTCAATTAGAAACAGCACCAATCCTTTTGCTTCACCTATCCTGTTAATAAGGAAGGCAGATGGATCTTGGAGGATGTGCATTGACTATAGAGCATTGAATAACATCACTGTGAAGGATAAGTTTCCAATTCCAGTCATTAATGAGCTA
The DNA here is from genome assembly GCF_001633185.2 of Quercus lobata. Lineage (NCBI taxonomy): Eukaryota > Viridiplantae > Streptophyta > Magnoliopsida > Fagales > Fagaceae > Quercus > Quercus lobata. The sequence continues at coordinate 31,050,375 of NC_044907.1, read as the reverse complement.
TTAGATGAGTTGAATGGAGCAATTGTCTTTTCCAAACTTGATTTAAGATCAAGATACCATCAAATCAGGATGAAGGAGGAGGATGTGCCCAAAACAGCCTTCAGAACACATGAGGGGCATTATGAGTTCTGGTAATGCCATTAGGCTTAACTAATGCCCCCTCAACCTTGATGAACTAGGTTTTTAAACCTTATCTCAGAAAATTTGTTTTAGTTTTTTTTTATGATATCTTGGTTTATAGCACTGCTTTATCTGAGCATGTGACTTATTTGAGATTTGTTTTAGAGGTTTTGGCCTTAAATAAACTGTATGCAAAAAGGTCCAAATGCAAATTTGCTTGTAATGAAGTGGAGTACCTAAGGCATGTCATCACTGGTGCTGGGGTTCATATTGATCCTAAGAAGACTGATGTCATGCAACAGTGGTCTACCCCTACTGATCTTAAGTCCTTAAGAGGGTTTTTAGGCTCACAGGTTATTATAGAAAATTTGTTAAGGGATATGGACAGATTGCTGCTCCTTTAACTGCACTATTGAAGAAGGATGCATTTTCTTACTTTGAGGAGGCTAAGCAAGCTTTCCAGCAATTGAAGGCTGCCATGGTTCAACCACCTGTGTTAGCTCTTCCAAATTTTGATAAGCCATTTGTCATAGAGTGTGATGCCATAGGCAAAGGGCTGGGAGTAGTTTTGATGTAGCAAAGCAGACCTATTGCCTTTCATAGCCAAGCCCTCAAAGGTAGGAATTTGACCCTGTCTACCTATGAAAGGGAGTTATTAGCTCTGGTTACTGCTGTCAAAAGGTGGAGAGCTTACTTGGTTGGTAGACCTTTCATTGTTAGAACTGATCAACAAAGTCTTAAGTACATATTAGAGTAGAAAATTGGTACTCCTACTCAACAGAAGCGGTTTGCCAAATTATTGGGATATGCATTTGTGGTCCAATATAAAAAGGGTAAGGATAACCTTTTTGTTGATGCATTGTCCAGAAAAGTTGAAACTGAGGTTGATTTAGCTGCTGCTGGACCTTCTGGTATGGTTGAAACTGCTCCTCTTATTTATGAGGATGAGTTAGACTCTCAAGGGGGTGTTTTGTGTATGCTTTCCTTTCCTTCCCTAGCTTGGTTGAGTGATCTCAAAACAAGCTATGCCATGAATCAGCAGGTGCAGGGTATTCTACAAGCCTTGAGTTCAGGGCAGGCTACTCCTAAAGGTTATTCTTTGTAGAATGGGTTTTTACTGTACAAAGGGAGGATCTACCTAGGCACTTGTGAAGCTTTGAGGGTTGTTGTTCTGTACTAGGTTCATGACAGCCCATTAGGAGGTCACTCGAGCTTTCTTAAGACCTTACATTGGGTTAAAAGAGATTTTTATTGGCCTAGGTTGAGAACTGATGTGAGGAAGATGGTCAGAGAGTGTGACACTTGTCAAAGATTGAAGTATGAAACTTGTAATCCAGCCGGCCTCTTATAACCTCCACCAATACCAGAAAAGCCTTGGATGGGTGAGAGTATGGATTTTGTTGAAGGACTCCCTAAATCTCAGTTGAAGGCTATGGTGTTAGTGGTGGTAGAAAAATTTACTAAATTTGTTCATTTTGTTCCCTTGTCACACCCTTATTCTGTAGCCAAAGTAGCTTAATTGTATATGCAATATGTCTTTAAATGCATGGTATGCTAGCCACAATTGTGAGTGACAGGGACCCTGTATTTACATCACACTTTTGGCAAGAATTGATGAGGTTACAAGGTGTACAACTTGCCATGTCAACAACTTATCACTCCCAAACAAATGGGCAAACAGAGGTGGTCAACAAGAGTTTAGAGCATTACCTAAGGGCTTTTGCTATAGATAGACCATAATCTTGGGTGGAGTGGTTACTCTTAGCTAAATTTTGGTTCAATACCAATTTTCATGTCTCTCTTAAGGTGACACCTTTTGAGGCTTTATATGGTTTTGCTCCACCAAGACTCTTGGACTACATTCCTGGCACTACTAAGGTAGACAGTGTGGAGGTGCAGTTCAGGACCAAACAACAACTTATTTCCTTATTGAAGCAGAATTTAGTGGCAACTCAAGAGAGAATGAAGGTTGCTGCTGATAAGCATAGGACCATAAGGGAGTTCGCAGTTGGTGATTGGGTGTATCTCAAGTTGTAGCCATACAAACAGATGTCATTAAGGCAGAAACAGTTAGGAAAGTTATCACCTAGATTCTATGGTCCTATTCAAATATTGCAAAGGGTTGGCAATGTCTCCTACAAATTAGATTTATCCCCTGAATCAAAACTCGATTCCACCTTCCATGTTTAAAGCAAAGGTGGGGTCAACATGTGGTGCCTCTGCCTTCCTTACCACCTATGGATTCTGAGGGCATTCTTAGGCCTGAACCTGTTGTTGTTTTACAAGAAAGGACTCATCAGTTAAAGAATAGGTTTGTCACTCAGGTTTTGGTTCAATGGCAAGGTGAACGAGTGGAAGATGCTACTTGGGAAAGTCTATACTTGCTGCAGCAACAATATCCTCACCTTGTGGGCAAGGTGTTTTAATTTTTTTTGGGTGGGGGGGGGTATTGTTAGGCATAGTTTGTATATTGTATAATAAAAGGGTATTGGGTTGTATGTTGTATAATAAGAGGGTGCTAGTGCTGTGATGTAGTGTAGGGCGTTATGATGCAGTGCAGGCTGTGATGCAGAGCTATGATGCAGCAATTATGCATAAGCTATGATGTAGCAGTGACTAGTCTAGCTGTGATAGTGTGCTAGTTGTATATATGCCTAAGTGTCCATATGTGAGGTACATTACAGTTGGTTAGTGATTGTGCAAGTCAGTTAAAGTTAGTTAGAGACTGATGGTCATTGACAGTTGTTTTGGTGTTGTATAAGAGAGCAATGAGTTGTATAGTGGGTAATCAAGCAAAGTGTATTTTCAATGCAACCTTTTCCTTTTCTTTTCTCTATTCTTTTCTCTCTCTCTATTCTGAAGGCCTAGCTATCCTCGAATCCAGCTACACCATAAATCCACCAATCCAATCCTAAAAATTGGTATCAGAGCATCGTTCTTATGTTGCCATGACTGAAACACGAGCTGCTGCCATGAATACAGTGAATGAAGCTATTGCTTCTCTCCCTAATCATAGATATGCCCAACTCAAAACTAAACAATAACATAGGCCAACCCATCCTAAAACCAAACAACAACACATATCATATATATATATATATATATATATATATATCTCATGAATCCTATCTCATCTCAGTTAATTATTCGACTATCTTAATATCTTCAACTCTAAGAATAAAGAGTGAATATTTGTGAGTTGCGAATGTCAATTTTATTATAAATTTATATTATATGTGTGAGTGTGTTTAATACTGATTATGAGTTTTTTTTTTAATAATTTTTTTTGTGTGAGTTGTGATGTATGCGAATATGTGCATGTATAATATAAACATGATATAATTTATATAATTTAATTTTTAGGACATACAAAGGGTTTGTAATGATTCAAAATATGAAAACTTGTAGAAAGAAATTGTAAAACTTTATTTATTTGCGTGTTTTTTTGTTGGAAACTCGATATAGTCAAGTTTTATTTTAATTAAATTTTGTTCTAACTTATATTTCTTAATGAACCCTTTGGATAAAATTCCTAGAGCCGCCACTGATACAATAATTTAAAGGCCAAAATCAGAGTTAAAACAGATGAGATATCACCAAAATACCGAAAACCCTAATAAAAACCTTCACTTTTTTTAGGAAAGACTAGCAGTTTTTGACAGGACTTCGCGCAATAAACTGTACCGATTGGACAAGAACTAGAATGAGCAAGCTAGACCATCTTTAAAAAAAGGGTCTTAGCTAATATTCATCAAAAGTACTCGACGATATTTGCTTCAGATTCGAAGATATGAATTTTTCAAGGAAAAATATCATAGAATTTTTTGGCACTACATCACATTCCTTCCAAGCATGATATCTCGACGACCATAGCTCCAAATAGACCAAGGTCAAGACCATTGGAAACTAGACATCAAGAGCTATCCATGCATATAAAATTTGAAAAAGACGGAAATCAAAAAGGCCTTCAAACAGCCGCACGAAGATCGGGCCAGAAATTGAAAAAAAGATGAAAAAAGGCTGAAGAGGTGGCAAAAATGGTAGGCTAGCATTAGTGTATTAGGATACACTAATGCTACCCACCCCTTTGCCATGGGTAGCTAGCACTAGTGTATCCTAATGCACTAATGCTAGATTCCCATTTTCTCACCAGTCCTATAAACCCCCCCACCCCCTCCCCCCAATTTTTGTGAAAAATAAGAAGAAAAAGTGAGAAAAAAAAAAGAGAAACAGAGAGAAAATGTGAGGAAAAGTCAGAAAAAGAAAGGAAATTCTGGAAAAATAGCCTTAGAAAATTCAAACAAAAATTCTCTCTCTGCTCTCTCTTTCTCTAGGAAACCCTACACGAAAAGCCTCATCTTTTTCTTTTTCTTTTTTGGTAATCTTTGCGGGTAAGGCTGTAGGGATGGGTTAGTTCTTTAATAGCTACACCCATCCCACCCCTTTATTATTTTGCAAACATCATTTCCATATTTATAAAATTTGTTCTTTTATCTTGCTTGTTGTTCATAGTTGCTTTATTTTTATTATGCTTGTACATATTATGTATATATATGTATCTCTTTATTTCAATGTTCATATTATAGTTGTTGGTTTATTTATTTATTTATTTTTTTTGTGTATCCCTAGATGGGTATTGGGCCATCTCCTAGGCTATGTATGGGAAGTAACCTTAGGAGGAGGAAATCTCATCCCACCTAGGCATCTAGGAATTTTACTATTAATGTTTTTATTTTATGTTATCCCATTTACTTTCAAGCAATCTCAATCCCTTTTTATTTTATTTCATCCCATTTACTTTCAAGCAATCTCTAGCCCCTTTTATTTTATGTCATCCCTTTAATTTCTTGCACATTCCTTCTCCCCCTTTACTTTATTGCTTTCACACACACACACACACACTACATCTAGACACCTAAAAAAGGATTTTATATCGTCCTTCTTAAATGGTTTTTAATCCTCAAATAAAGCACAATATGAGTATGTCTCATAGGAATGGTTGATGGCTTAGAACTTTCATTTCCTTACGACGAGGACCCATAAGGCTTGAAAAAAATTAAAATCTATTTAAGAGAGACTTAAAAAAAAAAGAGGCTTTTTAATCAACCTTTACAATATTTCAGCCCTTTATTTTTATGCTCTTTACTTTTATGTCATTTAAATTTCTGCACTTTATTTCCTTGAATTTATTTTCTGCACTTTATTATTGTTGTTTCTTTACATTTCCCATTACTAAAGTTGCCATAAAATAAATATGCATGGGTGAAACATTTCCTCTACACAGTGTTCTAAGAAAATGCTTTTTCTAAAATCTTTTCCTGCCTTTTTTCTAAAATGAAAAAGAGTCTTTTTAAAAGAAATGTTTCTGCCTTTTTCTTCTTAAAAGTTTTCAAAACAAAAATCTTTTTCCTTCTAAAGAGTTTTCAAAACAAACAAACAAACAAACAAACAAAAAAACTTTTTAAAAATGCCTTTCCTCTTCAAAAAAAAAAAAATAAATAAATAAGGGAAACCCAGTATCTTAAAAAAAAAAAAAAAATCTGTTTTCTAAAACTATTTTCATTTTTTTTTTAAATCTGTTTTCTAACACTATTTTCAAAATAAAAAATATGTTTTCTAAAACTATTTTCAAAAATAAAAAATCTGTTTTCTAAAACTGTTTTCTAATTTTTTTTTTTTAAATCTGCTTTCTACAAAAATCTGTTTTCAAAATAAAAGAAAATCTGTTTTGTTTTTTTTTTTTTTTTTAAAAGGGGGAATCCGAAACCTTTTCAAAAAAAAATAATAATAATAATAAGTGCTTTCAAAAATGCTTTTATAAAATGCTTTCAAAAATGCTTTTCCAAAATTATTTTCAAAAGTGCTTTTCCAAAATGTTGTCGAAAATGTTTTTCAAAATGAATGATTCTTCAAAGATACATGTTTCCAAAAAAAACACTTTTACCGGGTTAAAGAAAATGGTTTTCAAATACTTGTAAAAAAAAGGGTTTTCTTTGCTTTCCTAAAGAGAGCCGAATTTTTACATAAAATATTTTTTTTTTTCCCAGAATAAATGTGTTTTACCACGTTGGAGTTCTAAAAAAATGTTTTTTTTTCCTCAAAATATCCCAATAGAATCTTTTCAAAAAATGTTCTTTTTCAAAATAATAAAGTTAACTTTGTAACTTTTTTTATTTCAAACCTTTTTCTTAGAATAGTTGTAAGAATTTGTGTTCAAGACTCATTCCTTTGACCCATCAAACCCCCTTTAAGCTAACATTTTTCCTACCATTTCTTGGCATTAATTAGCTTTCTTTGTTATCTTTTTTGCATGATAAAAAAAAAAAAAAAAATGTGGATGACAACAAGGTGCTACTCTTCCAACTCTTTCTTTTTATTATTATTTTTTACGTTGTAATTTATTTCTGTATAGTACTTAGTATTCACATACTAGCTATGTAGTAAATAATTACTCACATGCTATTCTATAACATACTTGAATGTTTTTTCACATGTTACTTACATATGTACTTCACATATATTGTTTGCAAAAACATTTTCAAAAAAAATCAAAATGCCAAGTATTTTCTTTCTTCACAAAAAGTTAATGTTTGAAATAAATTAAAATAAGGCACTATTTTCGAATAGCCGTTGTGGATTATTTAACACCTTCCCCACACGTAACCAAACTTTTGAGTTCAAGATCTTTGGTTCAAAGACATTTGGTTTGCCTTAATTAATAAACCCTTTAAATTCTGGTTTATTGGATTAGCTAACTTAAAACGAATTAGACACATAGGTGACTAATCATATCTAATACAAAACCAATGATTAGTGGTGACTCTGAAAATAAAAATAAGAAAAAGGGACTCACACACACACCCCACCATAGAGACACAAGCACACAAAAGTCATGTCGCAAGACCCAACGTGCGACTACACCCAAAAGTTTCAATTTTTGGGTACGTCCACAACCGCAACTACCAAATGATTTTTTTTTTTTTAGAAGAAAGACAATTTATATTATTAAGGCTTTTAAAACCAGCTTGAAGAACATATTCTAGATTTGGTAGAATATCTTTCATCCAAACTAACAAATAGGGGCATAAAATTGCTCGATGAGCTAGTGCATGAGCAACTGAATGATTTTAATTGTAGCAACATTTCTAATGAAATATATTTTAATATTAAAACCTATAATGTTTTATATTAGACGTTACTTTTTTATTTTTTTGAGAACACTTTCATAAGACTTTTTGTCTAAATATGTGCACGGAGTCTCATTGTTTAATTTTGTTTTTGTTTTTGTTTTTTTTTTTTTTAAGCAATAAAGTACATGCTTCAAATGGCGACCTCAAGAAATTCTTATACAATATTCCAAAAAATCAAATCAATTTTAAAAATGAAAATTTCATTTTATTTTAAAAAAATTACCCATAACATGCATGATGGGCGTGATGGATGGATCCTAATGGCTTGATACCACTGAAAATAAAATTAGAAAGAGGAAAAGAATAAGAAGAACAAGGACTGATAAGAATGCTACCCAATCTAGCAAGAAAAGTGCCAAATTGGATAAAAATGTTACCTAATTTGACTGGGATGATGATAGATCTAGATTTTGACTAACATCTAACTCAATTAATTTGCACACAGGGCATTATATTATTGAGGGAAAAACCACCCGACATTATAATTATATATATATATATATATATATATAAATCAAATTCAACCACAAAATAAAAGAGCCTACACAAAATACTAATAAAAAAGAAACTTTTCTATCTAATAATATATAAGACTTATTTAAACACGTACAAAAGTAAAAATGAGAAGAATAGAATTGTATATATGGTTAACCCTATATGTATATAGATATATATATCTTTTAATTTTTATTTATATTGATAATTCAACAATACAGTAAGATAAGAGGGATTTGAACTCTAGAGATATCTTTATTGGAAATCTCAAAAGATATCAACTAATTGAGGTACAAGACTTTTGTCAACCAATTTCCTTTATTCCATTATTATTCCAATAACATTGTGCTGCACTAATCTAAAATGCCAATCAGCACCATCAATTAGTTAAATCCCATTCAGCTATTAACTTATAATTACTGTTGTCAAAGCTTTGATAGATACCACCCGATGTAGTCGACTGGTACTTTATTGCATGGCCTGCATCACTGCTGGGATCGAAGGCATACCAGCTTACAGTGAAGGGGCCAAATGACGCATTGCAGTTAAGTTTTTCGTTTCTTGTAACATTCCACTTGTAAACATCATTGAATTTGAGCGAAATCTCAGGTTTACCAGCAATTTGAACCTTGACCGATGCGGTTTTTGCCAATATTTCATTTTTAATTTGAATCTCAGGCAACTTAATGTCAGCTGTTTCGACAATTGTTATGATACTAACCAAGCAAAAGCACAATGCAAAGATGTGGGAGATGGCAAAGAGGCTTAGATTAGTCATTTTCGCAAGCAGATGGTGTTGAAATATTTGGGTATCCTTCCCAGTGGCGTGGTCAAGAATTTATCTTTAGGGTGTTAAATATAAAAATAGATAACTAAATTTTTTTTGGTCTAAAATAGTAATGTACTAGTGTTTGAATTACTGTCTTCCCTTTTTTTTTTGAAGAATAAGTCAATAGTCTAAAACTTGCCTATGAAACTAAATTTTTTAAATTAAATTATCATCCGTTAAGTATAATAGCTAAATTTTTTTAAAAATACTAATAATTTAATAATTGCTAAATAAAAGACAAACAATCATTCAAATTTCAATGTATTAAAAAAAAATGATATGTCTATAATATTTTTACAACAAATCCTAAGTGGCAGGTTGTTACTGGTTATTATTGTTAAGACAAAAAAGTAATCTTAGTGTTAGTTTCAAATTTAAATCAATAACAACTAACCACCTGTGATTTGTTGTAAAAATGTTGTAGACATAACATTTCTTAAAAAAAAAATCTAATAAACTACAACCAAATACATGTTATATTATTTTATCTATAAATTAAATAATAAAAAGTAGTATATTTTAATTACACAGCTACACACTACTTTTTGTAAAAAGAATCTTAACCACACACGTAATTCTCTAGTGGAGGAGAACAAGGATTGATGGGGACTGCAATTATTATTTACTTGTATCAATGTATTGTTACATAAATTGTAAATGACGAAGAAGAACTAGAAATACAGAAAAGAAAGAAAAAGAGGCAAATGGGGGGAGAGAGAGAGAGAGTCACCTGTGGACCTACAGCTGCGCCTTCAATCTATATGCTGTTGCCGTGGTGCAAGTAAGCCCTAGGGGCTGGAAGTGTTAAAATTATAGATTTTTTTTTATCTTTTATTTGTTGAGATAATTTTTTAAAATAAGTATGTGTTCATATTAATATGCTAAATGTATAATTATTGTAGTAATTTTTTGACATTTATTATCACTAATTGGATTGTATCCTATAGAAATGAAAGTTATATGTAATGTAATTTTAGAATTTCTTTTATATATTATCTGCTGGGGTATTGGGGGGCCAAAAGGATAAGTGCTCTTTAAAAATTTTTTAATTTGGTTAGTATAACTCCAAAATACACATTTACTACTTTTTTTCCAAAATGGCCCCTTTTGGTCCCAATGCGACTCCACCACTGATCCTTGCTCTTATATTTATAAGTCAAGAATCAAATGTACATAGATGTATTTCGAGAGATTAGAAAAGTGTACACAAACGTGTTATAAGAACATAACTTAGAAAAATGTATATAAGATTATAAAATGTACTTATGATAACCTCAGTATTAGAGAACAAAATCTCAACTATATTTTCCAATAAAGTGGTTGAAAACGCTTCCCTCTTTATGGCTATATCTTAAAATGATCAAATAACAAGGAATTTTTTTTTTTAATTTCTTTTTAGAAACCCTAATAATAATAAAAAATTCATCCATGAATATTTAAACTTCATTCAAAAACTTATTTTAAAGCTAAGTAGAGAAACAAAACTTTGTGTAATCATAAAAAACCCCTACATTTCTTTAACAGCTTAATACACAATATAAACTTGCACTTATCATCAAATCAACAAAATTCTAATTAAACAAAACAAAATTGTATGTCAGATTCTTATATTGGTTGATTATTTGTCGATCATTTGAAAGTAATAAATATAAGAATCGCTGGTTTATTTGTTCATATTCTGCGTCATATATATATATATATATATATATATATATAACCAAAGCTGAGAGAAGATGCAATTAGATCTCAACTTGGGGTCTAATTTTAAGCCACGTGTCTCATCCAATTTTTTTAATTTTAGTGAAATTATTTACCACACTACAAAAATCGAGGAGTCCAATTTAGTTTTCTTAATTTTTTGTGCTAAATAAGTTATTAAGAGAGAAAACCATAGAATCAAAATTAATAAATAAATAAAAAATCACCATCATTGATTAACTTTCCTTATATTATTAATATTATAATGGTTGGAGAAACTAAAATTGAGAATGTCATAGATAACAAATTAAATGATTTTTTTTTCCATTTATTTCAAATAAACTTATATTTATTTTATTAGTAATTGTTTATATTTTCAAATGAATAAACATTATATATATTACATGTAAACTTGGTAAAATTTTAATATGCATTTAGTTTCGCTTATTTGTAAATGTATCCTATGCATATGAATGAAGTTACAAACTAGTATGTATAAAATTGAAGATGTTTGACTTTTGGTTATACTCGTAATATTTTGCCAAATAAGTTTTTGATGCCACACAATTTTTCATGTCAATATTCTAAATGATATATTGAATTAATTGAATTTAAATTCTAATATATGTTTAAACACTTAATTTGAATCTTGCCCCATCATATTTTTCGTAAATGATAAAATAAATAGTTTCATATATAAACAATAATAAATATCCATTAATAATTACAATGATTTTTTATATAATAGTTCCATTTAAAAATACAATCAAAATAAATATATGTTGATGTTATGAATATCGTTTCAGACTTCATTTCAATTTGTCCATTGGAACAAACCATTTCGATATATACCAGCCTATTTCAGCATACCATTTTAGGGTTGCCGCCAAAACTTTATATAAATATATATATATATATATATATATAACTAAGTCTACTTCAAATGATATTATACCATATCAAATTATTAATTCAAAATCAAACATTGAACATTCTTAATATTATTGTTACAAAATACAAATATATAACATGTCATATATATATATATATAGAGAGAGAGAGAGAGAGAGAGAGAGAGAGAGAGAGAGAGTAATGAGGAAAAAAAAAACTCATGTCATATGTGAGTAAAGCAAACAAGAAAAAACACATTGTTAAAGGAAAATAATAAAAAATGTCAAATGTGAGTGAATTAATAAAAAATGGGTTTAGGAAAAGAAAATAATGATTAAGTAATAAAAAAATGGTTTAAGAAAAATATAATGATTTGTTTACATACCAACCGAAATCACCTTACTGGGTGAGATTTAGTGGAATGGACCAAAACAGGAGGTATGAAATAGAATTTAGAATGAAATGGAATAGGAGGGTGATTCGTACCGGTTAATTAATTGAAATAGAAAATTCTGGCCATTTCAGGCAAAATGGGTTGAATTGATAGCAATACTTTTGATAACTATCACAATTTTCAAATTCCATATTCATATATACAAAATAAAAGAGAAAAGAGATATTGTTTACGTAAATATATTACTTAAAAATATAAATAAGGCATTATAACACTAATATATTCTTTCGAAAAACAATTTCTGATTTTATTTTCATAATGAATCAGATTTACTAAATTTGGTTCCCTTATTGCATTGAATTTAATCATATCGAAACATTTCTTGGATCTGTAGCTCATTGTAACTTTTGATCAAAATCATTTAGTTGTTTGTCAAAAATTTTGTTGCTCAACTAACACCTTCTTTAGGTGTTTCCAACGAAAATGTTTAGGACTTAAATTCCCCTTTACTATTGTTACAATTGAATTTTTAAAATAATAAAAATAAGGGAAAATTACAACTTACCCACCTGTGATTTGGCTAAAATTTAAGTTGTATACCTGTAGTTTAAAATTTGACACTTTATCCATCTGAAGTTTGACCAAAATTTAAGTTGTTTACCTATGGTTTGAAATCTCATGATGTAAGTGTTCGTTGGATTCTTTTTTATCTTATTTGATCATGATTTTTTATTTTTATTTTTTTGTGTGCTTTTGGAGGAGAGAGACATAAAAGTGGAGCAAAACTATATATTTAGCCATGTTTTTAACAGAGATGAGTTATAGAAATCTAACTGAGTTAACCTCAAGCGGGTAAAGTGTCAAATTTCAAACAACAGGTAGGTAATTTAAATTTCGTCCAAATCATAGGTGGATAAGTTATAATTTGCCCTCAAAATAAAAATAAAAACCCTAGCAACAATAAATCAACACAAGAAGAATATGGGGAATTTATCAACATCCTCAATGGAAGGGCATAAGCAATAGTCACTCACAGTGGTAATGTTCGATCTTTTCCTAGGAAAAACCTGTTTTTGAATTATCCCATCCCATACTTGTTGAGTTGTTGCAAAGGGAAAATTAATTACTTAAAATAAAAAATAAAAATAAAAAAAAAAGACCACCACCATAGAGAGACCATGATAACTGTTTGCTTACTTGCTAAATGGCCAATGTAACTCCCAATTTCCAAATACCAGATCAAAATATCTTACAGTCTTACTTGCCACAAATTAAGGACACTTTGACTTAAAACATAAGAGCATATACTATGTAAAATTTTTAATTTTCATAGTCCCAATCAAACTAATGTGCATTTGCATTCGATTTCTTGTTGAAATTTTATTTACTCAAAGTTGTTTTTTTTTTTTTTTTTTAAGGAGATTATTTGCTCAAAGTTAACAAAAAGTACAATTGTAATTGTAAAAGAAAGTGGGAAAGCATCCCCTCTAATTCCCTTATACTTTTAGCTGGATAAGCAGTTTTTTTTTTTAGAAAAAAAATTTCATTCATTAATTCTTGAAATTGAATTGAATCCAAGTACAAAGCCTCAAATGCTGGAGGAGGGAAATCTTCAATCCAAATTACATAATCTGAAACATTTCTAGCATACCTAACCAAAGAGTGAGCAACTAAATTCACTACACGACCAATTCATCTAACCTCTATCCATCCAAGACCAAAATAGAGCCATTTAACATCCTCCAAAATATGGCCCAGATGAGAGAGATGAGGGCCAAGTACTGTGAGATATTTCATAATATTTGGCATTGTCACCTTTAATGGCGAACTCAATAAACCCAACTTTTATAACAAACTCAACTGCTTTTCTGCATGCAAAGAGCTTGGCTTCCTCTCACTGTCAACAACAAAGGGGGTCCTTTTCTTGGTAGAGAAGTTGATGATGCACAAAAATTGTCAGTGAGTTGATAGTCCTCGAACGCTCCAATGGGTACTTGAAAAACAAGAGACTAATAATCTAACAGAGAGCACCGGTGTGGTACCGACCAAAGATTCTTCGAAGATCAAGTTAGTGAATGAGAAATCTCTAAGAACTCTATAGTGAGAGAACTAGGAAATTTATGCGTACCTGGGAGAGGAGCAGACTCGATGCTTGTTGAAATTTTATTTACTCAAAGTTGTTTTTTTTTTTAAGAGAAGAAAGACACGTCTAATTTAAATCTATACACCTATATAGCAAAAACGTGTATATGATATTATTTTTATTTTGGCTCCAAAATTAAATATGATAATTAGAACAAAACCCAAAAGTTTACCGCTATACATATATAGCATGATAATGTATATGAAAATTGCCTGATGTTTATATTTTTTATATTTCTTTATTATATTTCTTTTTTTATAAAAAAATATTTTCATAAAATATAACATCATTATTTTGAAAGTTATAATTATATTTGTTTCAATTATTTAAACACAAAATGTCTCCTCCTCTTAAACATTAGCTTGTAGCTTCATGCATACGCATGAATATACTTAAAAGATATATATTAAGATGCATAGTATAATTCCTGCATATATAATTTAAATACTATTAATAGTCATTATTATTATTATTTTTTAACTTTTAAAAAGTATTTTAAGAATATTATTAGGTAGAAAATGTAAATTGTCTATTTTTTTTTTTAAAGTTTTTTAATACTTCGAAATTTTTTTATTATGAAGCACTTTTTTTCATCTTTTTTATTTTTATTTTTATGGTTCATTAATTTTAGAATCTTTGGTTTTTGTATTCAATAACTCACCTGGTACAAAATTGAACTACAATTATAATATCTAATTGAATTTTCTCAAAATTTTGTCTTTAATATATATATATATCCAATTTACTATGCCTTTATATGATATCAACAAAAATTTATGCATTTATATCTATTAAATGCAAAAATGTATCATCAAATTTTCTTATACATTAAATGTGCACAATCGACCCTTAAATTGCTCTAATAATTGTTTAGGAAATGCTAACAAATGCCCTTAGAACAATGGTTAATAATACATTTAAAGAAAGTTTTTATGAGAAAAGAAAAAAAGCAATTAATGTTTTGATAACTTTTTAAATTTCCCATAAAAGTGGTGTCAAAACTTTCCTAAAACGGATTGTTAACTATTACGCTAAAAACACTTGTTAGTATGACCCTAATTGTTTTTACCAATTATTTCCACTACTAATTTGTCTTTACCCTTGATCATGGAAAAACGGAGGTTTTAGATTAATCATTACATTTTCTATTCAAAACAAATAACTAAAAAAATTAATGCTTTTAAGGTTACAAGAGGAAACTAAAAACAAAACAAAGGAGTGGGAAAATTATAATATAGGAAAGCCAAGTTAGCCAAGTATATAAGTGCATACTCCTACATTAAAAAAGCTAACTAAACGAATATATATCTAATTCAGAATTTTCTTCTATGTTCAATCATAAGTTAAGAAAACCCAACAAAAAAGAAAAAGAAAAAAAGAGAAGCACAAAGAATAATAAGGAAAATTCTTAGATACTCCCAGAATACGTAGAAATTATGCTCCCTCCTCTCACATTTGTGGTGGACTCTACCATGAATTTAATGAGCGGACCCTAATATGAATGTGAGAAGAGGGATTATCATTCTATATGCTCCGGGAGTACCTAAGAATTACTCAAACAATAAACATTAGTCTACCTAAAAAAGATCAAATGTAATTAGAACACAAAATAATACTTATTACATATCTAAAAAAATCAATCATCGCTGTCAATACTGTATTTTGTCCAGCCCCAATTCACGCATCAAAACAAATACCAAAAATCCAAAAAGAATTGAAAAAATGTGTTAGGCATAGTTTGTATATTGTATAATAAGAGGGTGTTGGTTTGTATGTTGTATAATAAGAGGGTGTTGGTGCTGTGATGCAGTGCAGGGTGCTG
The DNA here is from genome assembly GCF_001633185.2 of Quercus lobata. NCBI lineage: Eukaryota > Viridiplantae > Streptophyta > Magnoliopsida > Fagales > Fagaceae > Quercus > Quercus lobata. Next base: position 31,034,793 of record NC_044907.1, on the reverse strand, counting down.
TGATGCATAGCTATGATGCAGCAGTGATGCAATGCTGCAGAAGTTATGATGCAGCAGTGACTATTCTGGCTATGATAGTGTGCTAGTTGTATACATGCCTAAGTGTCCATATGTGAGGTACATTAGAGTTGGTTAGTGACTGTGCAAGTCAGTTAAAGTTAGTTAGAGACTGATGGTCATTGACAGTTGTTTTGGTATTGTATAAGAGACCAATGAGTTGTATAGTGGATAATCAAGCAAAGTATATTTTCAATACAACCTTTTCCTTTTCTTTTCTTTGTTCTCTCTCTCTCTCTCTCTCTCTCTCTCTCTCTCTCTCTCTCTCTCTCTCTCTCTCTATTTTGGAGGCCTTGCTGACCTCGAATCTAGCTACACCGTAAATCCACCAATCAAATCCTAAAAATTGGTATCAAAGCATCGTTCCTGTGCTGCCATGACTGAAACACGAGCTGCTGCCATGGATACAGTGAATGAAGCTATTGCTTCTCTCTGTACTACTTTTGATCACCATAACAGGGACATCCAAGAAATACAAAAGATTCAAGGCATTCATACTAGAACCTTGAATGAGATGAATCAGAACATCAATGTGATTTTACAAAAGTTGAATTCCATAGATGTGAATCAGAATTCGCCTCAGAGAAATGTGCAATCAAGGCTAATTTTGTGAAGTTGGATTTTCCACGATTCTCAGGTGTTGATCCAGCTAATTGGGTTTACAAGGCTAACCAGTATTTTGGGTATTACCAAACCCCAATTACAGAAAAGCTATTGATAGCTTCTTTCCACATGGATTTGGAGGCATTGATTTCGTTCCAAGAAGCAGAAGAAGCAAAGGTGTTCTCAGATTGGGAATCTTTTGTAACAGCTTTGCATGTGAGATTTGGAACTAGTGCCTACGATGATCCTATAAAGGTGCTGACCAAGATGAGGCAAACTTCAACTGTGGCCTTGTATAAGGCAGAATTCGAAGATGTGTCTAACAGAGTCAAAGGCCTTTCTCTTTTACATAAGCTCAGCTGCTTCTTAAGTGGTTTAAGGGATGAAATAAGGTTATCTGTAAGAATGCTCAATCCTCAATCCTTGAATGAAGCTTTTGGATTAGCCAAGATTTAAGAAGAATATGTGTGGAGCAGCAGAAAAAGCATAAGGAGTCATCAAGAATCAGGTAACACTGCAATTCTTGGTTTACCTAAGAGTAATGTAGTGTTAGATACTAAAACAAAAATACCAGTTAAGAGAATTACTCCTGCTCAAATGGATGAAAGGAGAAAGAAAGGGTTGTGTTATAATTGTGATGAGAAATGGGGGCCTGGGCATAAGTGTAAAAATGTTAAACGGTTTCTTTTAGAGGGAATTGATATAATACCTAGGTTGCAATCTGGAGTGCAAATTACTAAGTTGGATGAGGAAGTGGGCAGTGATCTTAATAAACCAATTGAACAGGAAGAAGATGTGGGAATTACATTGTATGCTTTAACTGGAACTCCTACACCAGGCACTATGAGGGTTAGAGGCAAGATTAATGGCAGTGGGTTAGTGTTACTGGTTGACACAGGTAGTACTCATAATTTTGTGGATGTATTAGTGGTCTCTAGTTTACAGTTAACGGTTGATGTTTCAAGATTTTTGGAAGTTAAGGTGGCTAATGGTAACGTGGTGAGAACTCAAGGTTTTTGTAGTAGTGTACCAGTGTGTGTGCAAGGAGTGGAATTTTGTGTTCGATTTACTGTTTTGGCATTGGGAGGTTGTGATGCTGTGTTGGGCACTCAGTGGTTAAGTACCTTAGGTATAATACACTAGGATTTTCAATTGTTGACTATGAAATTCCATTACAAGGATCAACAGGTTTTGTTGCAGGGTTTAAGTCCCTCTTCAGGCACTTCTTTCATGGATTGAAATCAGTTGCTTAAAGGATCAGTGAGGAAGGGTTTACTACTTCAAATCACTCCTGCAGCTAATGTGGTGTTGGAAGATAGTGTACCTGCAGAAGTGGAGTTGTTATTGCAGGAATTTGGAGAGGTTTTTGAAACTGCTACTGGTTTACCACCTGTGAAAGGTCATGAACATCAAATCACTCTCATGAAGGGCTCTTAACCAGTATGTTAGAGACACTATAAATATCCTTTCTATCAAAATAATGAAATTGAGAAGATTGTGAGAGACTTGTTGTCTGTTGGGTTAATTAGAAACAGTACCAATCCTTTTGCTTCGCCTATCTTGTTAATAAGGAAGGCAGATGGATCTTAGAGGATATGCATTGATTATAGAGCATTGAACAACATCACTGTGAAGGATAAGTTTCCAATTCCAGTCACTGATGAGCTATTAGATGAATTGAATGGAGCAATTGTCTTTTCCAAGCTTGATTTAAGATCAGGATACCATCAAATCAGGATGAAAGAGGAGGATATACCCAAAACAGCCTTCAGAACACATGAGGGGCATTATGAGTTCTTGGTAATGCCATTAGACTTAACCAATGCCCCCTCAACCTTCCAATCCTTGATGAACTAGGTTTTTAAACCTTATCTCAGAAAATTTGTTTTAGTTTTTTTTGATGATATCTTGGTTTATAGCACTTCTTTATCTGAGCATGTGACTTATTTGAGATCTGTTTTAGAGGTTTTGGTCTTAAATAAACTGTATGCAAAAAGGTCCAAATGCAAATTTGCTTGTAATGAAGTGGAGTACCTAAGACATGTCATCACTGGTGCTGGGGTTCATACTGATCCTAAGAAGACTGATGCCATGCAACAGTGGTCTACCCCTATTGATCTTAAGTCCTTAAGAGGGTTTTTGGGGCTCACAGGTTATTATAGAAAATTTGTTAAGGGATATGGATAGATTGTTCCTCCCTTAACTGCACTATTAAAGAAGGATGCATTTTCTTGCTTTGAGGAGGCTGAGCAAGCTTTCCAGTAATTGAAGGCTGCCATGGTTCAACCACCTATGTTAGCTCTTCCAAATTTAATAAGCCATTTTTCATAGAGTGTGATGCCTCAGGCAAAGGGCTGAGAGCAGTTTTGATGCAACACGACAGACCTATTGCCTTTCATAGCCAAGCCCTCAAAGGTAGGAATTTGACCCTGTCTACCTATGAAAGGGAGTTATTAGCTCTGGTTACTGCTGTCAAAAGGTGGAGAGCTTACTTGGTTGGTAGACCCTTCATTGTTAGAACTGATCAACAAAGTCTTAAGTACATATTAGAGTAGAAAATTGATACTCCTACTCAACAGAAGCGGTTTGCCAAATTATTGGGATATGCATTTGTGGTCCAATATAAAAAGGGTAAGGATAACCTTGTTGTTGATGCATTGTCTAGAAAAGTTGAAACTGAGGTTGATTTGGCTACTGCTGGGCCTTCTGGTATGGCTGAAACTGCTCATCTTATTTATGAGGATGAGTTAGACTCTCAAGGGGGTGTTTTGTGTATGCTTTCCTTTCCTTCCCTAGCTTGGTTGAGTGATCTCAAAACAAGCTATGCCATGAATCAGCAGGTGCAGGGTATTCTACAAGCCTTGAGTTCAGGGCAGGCTGATCCTAAAGGTTATTCTTTGTAGAATGGGTTGTTACTGTACAAAGGGGGGATCTACCTAGGCACTTGTGAAGCTTTGAAGGTTGCTGTTCTGCACCAGGTTCATGACAGCCCATTACGAGGTCACTCGAGCTTTCTTAAGACCTCGCATAGGGTTAAAAGAGATTTCTATTGGCCTGGGTTGAGAGCTGATGTGAGGAAGATGGTTAGAGAGTGTGACACTTGTCAAAGATTGAAGTATGAAACTTGTAATCCAGCTGGCCTCCTGTAACCTCTACCAATACTAGAAAAGCCTTGGATGGGTGAAAGTATGGATTTTTTTGAAGGACTCCCTAAATCTCAGTTGAAGGCTATGGTGTTAGTGGTGGTAGACAAATTTACTAAATTTGTTCATTTTGTACCCTTGTCACACCCTTATTCTGTAGCCAAAGTAGCTTAATTGTATATGCAATATGTCTTTAAATTGCATGGTATGCTAGCCACAATTGTGAGTGATAGGGGCCCTGTATTTACATCACACTTTTGGCAAGAATTGATGAGGTTACAAGGTGTACAAGTTGCCATGTCAACAGCTTATCACCCCCAAACAAATGGGCAAACAGAGGTGGTCAACAAGAGTTTAAAGCATTACCTAAGGGCTTTTGCTACAAACAGACCACAATCTTGGGTGGAGTGGTTACTCTTAGCTGAATTTTGGTTCAATACCAATTTTCATGTCTCTCTTAAGATGACACATTTTGAGGCTTTATATGGTTTTGCTCCACCAAGACTCTTGGACTACATTCCTAGCACTACTAAGGTAGATAGTGTGGAGGTGCACTTGAGGACCAAACAGCAACTTATTTCCTTATTAAAGCAAAATTTCGTGGCAGCTCAAGAGAGAATGAAGGTTGCTGCTGATAAGCATAAGACCATAAGGGAGTTTGCAGTTGGTGATTGGGTGTATCTCAAGTTGTATCCATACAAACAGATGTCATTAAGGCAGAAACAGTTGGGAAAGTTATCATCTAGATTCTATGGTCCTATTCAAATATTGCAAAGGGTTGGCAATGTCTCCTACAAATTAGATTTTCCCCCTGAATCAAAACTCCATTCCACCTTCCATGTTTCATGTTTAAAGCAAAGGTGGGGTCAACATGTGGTGCCTCTGCCTTCCTTACCACCTATGGATTCTGAGGGCATTCTTAGGCTTGAACCTGTTGTTGTTTTACAAGAAAGGACTCATCAGTTGAAGAATAGGTCTGTCACTCAGGTTCTGGTTCAATGGCAAGGTGAACGAGTGGAACATGCTACTTGGGAAAGTCTATACTTGCTGCAGCAACAATATCCTTACCTTGTGGGCAAGGTGTTTTAATTGGGGGGGGGGGGTATTGTTAGGCATAGTTTGTATATTGTATAATAAGAGGGTGTTGGTTTGTATGTTGTATAATAAAAGGGTGCTGGTGTTGTGATGCAGTGTAGGGCGTTATGATGCAGTGCAGGCTGTGATGCAAAGCTATGATGCAGCAGTGATGCATAAGCTATGATGCAGCAGTGACTAGTCTGGCTGTGATAGTGTGCTAGTTGTATACATGCCTAAATGTCCATATGTGAGGTACATTAGAGTTGGTTAGTGACTGTGCAATTCGGTTAAAGTTAGTTAGAGACTGATGGTCATTGACAGTTGTTTTGGTGTTGTATAAGAGACCAATGAGTTGTATAGTGGGTAATCAATTAAAGTATATTTTCAATGCAACCTTTTCCTTTTCTTTTCTCTGTTCTTTTCTCTCTCTCTCTATTCTGGAGGCCTAGCTAACCTCGAATCCAACTACACCATAAATCCACCAATCCAATCCTAAAAATTGGTATCAGGGCATCGTTCTTGTGCTACCATGACTGAAACACGAGCTGCTGCCATGAATACAGTGAATGAAGCTATTGCTTCTCTCCCTAATCACAGATATGCCCAACTCAAAACTAAACAATAACATAGGCCAACCCATCCTAAAACCAAACAACATAGATCATATATATATCTCATGAATCCTATCTCATCTCAGTTAATTATCCGACTATCTTAATATCTTCAACTCTAAGAATAAAGAGTGAATAGTTGTGAGTTGTGAATGTCTATTTTATTATAAATTTATATTATATGTGTGAGTGTGTTTAATACTGATTATGAATTTTTTTTAATAATTTTTTTTGTGTGAGTTGTGATGTATGCGAATGTGTGCATGTATAATATAAACATGATATAATTTATATAATTTAATTTTTAGGACTTACAAAGCGTTTGTAATGATTCAAAATATGAAAACTTGTAGAAAGAAATTGTAAAACTTTATTTATTTGCGTGTTTTTTTGTTGGAAACTTGATATAGTCAAGTTTTATTTTAATTAAGTTTTGTTTTAACTTATTTTTGTTAATGAACCCTTTGGATAAAATTCCTAGAGCCGCCACTGATACAATAATTTAAAGGCCAAAATCGGAATTAAAACAGATGAGATATCACCAAAATACCGAAAACCCTAATAAAAACCTTCACTTTTTTCAGGAAAGACTAGCAGTTTTTTACAGGACTTCACGCAATAAACTGTACCGATTGGGCAAGAACTAGAATGAGCAAGCTAGACCATCTTTAAAAAAAGGGACTTAGCTAATTTTCATCAAAAGTACTCGACGATATTTGCTTCAGATTGGAAGATATAAAATTTTCAAGTAAAAATATCATAGAATTTTTTGGCACTACATCACATTCCTTCCAAGCATGATATCTCGACGACCATAGCTCCAAATAGAGCAAGGTCAGGACCATTGGAAACTAGACATCAAGAGCTATCCATGCATATAAAATTTGAAAAAGACGGAAATCAGAAAGGCCTTCAAACAGCCGCACGAAGATCGGGCCAGAAATCGAAAAAAGATGAAAAAAGGTTGAAGAGGTGGCAAAAATGGTAGGCTGGCATTAGTGTATCAGGATACACTAATGCTACCTGCCCCTTTGCCATGGGTAGCTAGCACTAGTGTATCCTGATGCACTAATGCTAGATTCCCATTTTCTCACCACTCCTATAACCCCCCCCCCCCCAATTTTTGTGAAAAATAAGAAGAAAAAGTAAGGAAAAAATAGAGAAATAGAGAGAAAATGTGAGGAAAAGTCAGAAAAAGAAAGGAAATTCTGGAAAAATAGCCTTAGAAAATTCAAACAAAATTTCTCTCTCTGCTCTCTCTTTCTCTGGGAAACCCTATACGAAAAGCCTCATCTTTTTCTTTTTCTTTTTTGGTAATCTTTGCGGGTAAGGCTGTAGGGATGGGTTAGTTCTTTAATAGCTACACCCATCCCACCCCTTTATTATTTTGCAAACATCATTTCCATATTTATAAAATTTGTTCTTTTTATCTTGCTTGTTGTTCTCAGTTGCTTTATTTTTACTATGCTTGTACATATTGTGTATATATATGTATCTCTTTATTTCAATATTCATATTATCGTTGTTGGTTTAATTTTTTTTTTTTTTTGGCACCCCTAGATGGGTATTGGACCATCTCCTAGGCTATGTATGGGAAGTAACCTTAGGAGGAAGAAATCTCATCCCACCTAGCCATCTAGGAATTTTACTATTAATGTTTTTATTTTATGTTATCCCATTTACTTTCAAGCAATCTCAATCCCTTTTTATTTTATGTCATCCCATTTACTTTCAAGCAATCTCTAGCCCCTTTTATTTTATGTCATCCCTTTAATAGTTTAGCAAAAAAAAAAAAATGTCATCCCTTTAATTTCTTGCACATTCCTTCTCCCCTTTTACTTTATTGCTTTCACACACACACACACACACACACACACACACACACTATATCTAGACACCTAAAAAAGGATTTTCTATCATCCTTCTTAAATGGTTTTTAATCCTCAAATAAAGCACAATATGAGTATGTCTCATAGGAATGGTTGATGGCTTAGAACTTTCATTTCCTTATGATGAGGACCCATAAGGCTTGAAAAAAATTAAATCTATTTAAGAGAGACTTAAAAAAAAGAGGCTTTTTAATCAACCTTTACAATATTTCAGCCCTTTATTTTTATGTTCTTTACTTTTATGTCATTTAAATTTCAGCTCTTTACATTCTTGCAATTTAAATTTCTGCACTTTACATTCTTGCCATTTAAATTTCTGCACTTTATTTCCTTGAATTTATTTTCTGCACTTTATTATTGTTGTTTCTTTACATTTCCCATTACTAAGTTGCCATAAAATAAATATGCATGGATAAAACATTTCCTCTACAGAGTGTTCTAAGAAAATGCTTTTTCTAAAATCTTTTGCCGCCTTTTTTCTAAAATGAAAAAGAGTCTTTTTAAAAGAAATGTTTCTCCCATTTTCTTCTTAAAAGTTTTCAAAACAAAAATCTTTTTCCTTCTAAAGAGTTTTCAAAACAAACAAACAAACAAACAAAAAAAAAATCTGTTTTCTAAAACTATTTTCAATTTTTTTTAAAAAAAAAATCTGTTTTCTAACACTATTTTCAAAATAAAAAATATGTTTTCTAAAACTATTTTCAAAAATAAAAAATCTGTTTTCTAAAACTGTTTTCTATTTTTTTTTTAAATCTGCTTTCTACAAAAATCTGTTTTCAAAATAAAAGAAAATCTGTTTTTTTTTTTTTAAAAAAAAAAAAGGGGAATCCGAAACTTTTTCAAAAAAAAAAAAGTGCTTTAAAAAATGCTTTTATAAAATGCTTTCAAAAATGCTTTTCCAAAATTATTTTCAAAAGTGCTTTTCCAAAATGTTGTCGAAAATGTTTTTCAAAAAGAATGATTCTTCAAAGATACATGTTTTCAAAAAAACACTTTTACCGGGTTAAAGAAAATGGTTTTCAAATACTTGTAAAAAAAAAAGGGGGTTTTCTTTGCTTTCCTAAAGAGAACCGAATTTTTACATAAAAGATTTTTTTTTCCCAGAATAAATGTGTTTTACCACGTTGGAGTTCTAAAAAAATAATAAGATAAAAAAATGTTTTTTTTCCTCAAAATATCCCAATAGAATCTTTTCAAAAAATGTTCTTTTTCAAAATAATAAAGTTAACTTTGTAACTTTTTTTATTTCAAACCTTTTTCTTAGAATAGTTGTAGGGATTTGTGTTCAAGACTCATTCCTTTGAGCCATCAAACCCCCTTTAAGCTAACATTTTTCCTACCATTTCTTGGCATTAATTAGCTTTCTTTGTCATCTCTTTTGCATGATAAAAAAAAAAAAAATTTGTGGATGACAACAAGGTGCTATTCTTCCAACTCTTTCTTTTTATTATTATTTTTTACGTTGTAATTTATTTTTGTGTAGTACTTAGTATTCACATACTAGCTATGTAGTAAATAATTACTCACATGCTATTGTATAACATACTTGTATGTTTTTTCACATGTTACTTACGTATGTACTTCACATATATTGTTTGCAAAAACATTTTCAAAAAAATCAAAATGCCAAGTATTCTCTTTCTTCACAAAAAGTTAATGTTTGAAATAAATTAAAATAAGGTACTATTTTCGGATAGTCGTTGTGGATTATTTAACACCTTCCCCACACGTAACCAAACTTTCGAATTCAAGATCTTTGGTTCAAAGACATTTGGTTTGCCTTAATTAATAAACCCTTTAAATTCTGGTTTATTGGATTAGCTAACTTAAAACGAATTAGACTCATAGGTGACTAATCACATCTAATACAAAACCAATGATTAGTGGTGACTCCAAAAATAAAAATAAGAAAAAGGGACTCACACACACACACCCCACCATAGAGACACAAGCACACAAAAGTCACGTCGCAAGATCTAAGGTGCGACTACACCCAAAAATTTCAATTTTTGGGTACGTCCACAACCACAACTACCCAAATGATTTTTTTTTTTTAGAAGAAAGACAATTTATATTATTAAGGCTTTTAAAACCAGCTTGAAGAACATATTCTAGATTTGATAGAACATCTTTCATCCAAACTAACAAATAGGGGCATAAAATTGTTCGATGAGCTAGTGCATGAGCAACTGAATGATTTTAATTTTAGCAACATTTCTAATGAAATATATCTTAATTGTAGCAACATTTCTAATGAAATATACCTTAATATTAAAACCTATATTGTTTTATATTAGACGTTACTTTTTTATTTGTTTGAGAACACTTTAATAAGACTTTTTGTCTAAACATGTGCACGGAGTCCCATTGTTTTTATTTTTTATTATTTTTTTTAAGCAATAAAGTACATGCTTCAAATGGCAACCTCAAGAAATTCTCATACAACATTCCAAAAAATCAAATCAATTTTTTTTTTGAAACCGGAACCAATATCATTAATTTAGAATAGAAGAATCCAAATACAACGCGTCCACAGCAGGTGGAGGATCCTCCTCCAACCAAACAATTTCATTGTCAAGTAATCTAGCAAACCTAGCCAAAGAATGAGCAACACCATTAGCACTACGCCTAATACAAAAATTTCATTTTATTTTAAAAAAATTACCCATAACATGCATGATGGGCGTGATGGATGGATCCTAATGGCTTGATACCACTGAAAATAAAATTAGAAAGAGGAAAAGAATAAGAAGAACAAGGACTGATAAGAATGCTACCCAATCTAGCAAGAAAAGTGCCAAATTGGATAAAAATGTTACCTAATTTGACTGGGATGATGATAGATCTAGATTTTGACTAACATCTAACTCAATTAATTTGCACACAGGGCATTAGATTATTGAGGGAAAAACCACCCGACATTATAATTATATATATATATATATATATATAAATCAAATTCAACCACAAAATAAAAGAGCCTACACAAAATACTAATAAAAAAGAAACTTTTCTATCTAATAATATATAAGACTTATTTAAACACGTACAAAAGTAAAAATGAGAAGAATAGAATTGTATGTATGGTTAACCCTATATGTATATAGATATATATCTTTTAATTTTTATTTATATTGATAATTCAACAATACAGTAAGATAAGTAAGATAAGAGAGATTTGAACTCTAGAGATTTCTTTATTGAAAATCACAAAATATGTCAACTAATTGAGATATAAGACTTTTGTCAACCAGTTTCCTTTATTCCATTATTATTCCAACAATGTTGTGCTGCACTAATCGAAAATGCCAATCAGCGCATCAAATAGTTAAACCCCATTCAGCTTTTAACTCATAAGTTTTGTTGTCAAAGCTTTGATAGATACCATACGATGTAATCGCCTGGTAATTTATTGCATGGCCTGCATCACTGCTGGGATCGAAGGCATACCACTTTACAGTGTAGGGGCCAAATGACGCAGTGCTGTTAAGTTTTTCGTTTCTTGTAACATTCCACTTGTAAACATCATTGAATTTGAGAGAAATCTCAGGTTTACCAACAATTTGAACCTTGACCGATGCGGCGCTTTCGTTTCTTTTCGACATTTCATTTTTAATTTGAATCTCAGACAACTTAATGTCAGCTGTTTCGGCAATTGTTATGATACTAACCAAGCAAAAGCACAATGCAAAGATGTGGGAGATGGCAAAGAGGCTTAGATTAGTCATTTTCGCAAGCAGATGGTGTTGAAATATTTGGGTATCCTTCCCAGTGGCGTGGTCAAGAATTTATCTTTAGGGTGTTAAATATAAAAATAGATAACTAAATTTTTTTTGGTCTAAAATAGTAATGTACTAGTGTTTGAATTACTGTCTTCCCTTTTTTTTTTGAAGAATAAGTCAATAGTCTAAAGCTTGCCTATGAAACTAAATTTTTTAAATTAAATTATCATCCGTTAAGTATAATAGCTAAATTTTTTAAAAAATACTAATAATTTAATAATTGCTAAATAAAAGACAAACAATCATTCAAATTTCAATGTATAAAAAAAAAAAATGATATGTCTATAATATTTTTACAACAAATCCTAAGTGGCAGGTTGTTACTGGTTGTTATTGTTAAGACAAAAAAGTAATCTTAGTGTTAGTTTCAAATTTGAATCAATAACAACTAACCACCTGTGATTTGTTGTAAAAATGTTATAGACATAACATCTCTAAAAAAAAAAAAATCTAATAAACTACAACCAAATACATGTTATATTATTTTATCTATAAATTAAATAATAAAAAGTAGTATATTTTAATTACACAGCTACACACTACTTTTTGTAAAAAGAATCTTAACCACACACGTAATTCTCTAGTGGAGGAGAATAAGGATTGATGGGGACTGCAATTATTATTTACTTGTATCAATGTATTGTTACATACATTGTAAATGACGATGAAGAACTAGAAATACAGAAAAGAAAGAAAAAGAGGCAAATGGGGGGAGAGAGAGAGAGTCACCTGTGGACCTACAGCTGCGCCTTCAATCTATCTGCTGTTGCCGTGGTGCAAGTAAGCCCTAGAGGCTGGAAGTGTTAAAATTATAGATTTTTTTTTACCTTATATTTGTTGAGATAATTTTTTAAAATAAGTATGTGTTCATATTAATATGCTAAATGTATAATTATTGTAGTAATTTTTTGACATTTATTATCACTAATTGGATTGTATCCTATAGAAATGAAAGTTATATGTAATGTAATTTTAGAATTTCTTTTATATATTATCTGCTGGGGTATTGGGGGGCCAAAAGGATAAGTGCTCTTTAAAATTATTTTAATTTGGTTAGTATAACTCCAAAATACACATTTACTACTTTTTTTCCAAAATGGCCCCTTTTGGTCCCAATGCGACTCCACCACTAATCCTTGCTCTTATATTTATAAGTCAAGAATCAAATGTACATAGATGTATTTCGAGAGATTAGAAAAGTGTACACAAACGTGTTATAGGAACATAACTTAGAAAAATGTATATAAGATTATAAAATGTACTTATGATAACCTCAGTATTAGAGAACAAAATCTCAACTATATTTTCCAATAAAGTGGTTGAAAACGCTTCCCTCTTTATGGCTATATCTTAAAATGATCAAATAACAAGGAATTTTTTTTTTTTAATTTCTTTTTAGAAACCCTAATAATAATAAAAAATTCATCCATGAATATTTAAACGTGATTCAAAAACTTATTTTTAAAGCTAAGTAGAGAAACAAAACTTTGTGTAATCATAAAAAAACCCTACATTTCTTTAACAACTTAATACACAATATAAACTTGCACTTATCATCAAATCAACAAAATTCTAATTAAACAAAACAAAATTGTATGTCTGATTCTTATATTGGTTGATTATCTGTCGATCATTTGAAAGTAATAAATATAAGAATCGCTGGTTTATTTGTTCATATTTTGTGTCATATATATATATATATATATATAACCAAAGCTGAGAGAAGATGCAATTAGATCTCAACTTGGGGTCTAATTTTAAGCCACGTGTCTCATCCAATTTTTTTAATTTTAGTGAAATTATTTACCACACTACAAAAATCGAGGAGTCCAATTTAGTTTTCTTAATTTTTTGTGCTATATAAGTTATTAAGAGAGAAAACCATAGAATCAAAATTAATAAATAAATAAAAAATCACCATCATTGATTAACTTTCCTTATATTATTAATATTATAATGGTTGGAGAAACTAAAATTGAGAATGTCATAGATAACAAATTAAATGATTTTTTTTTCCATTTATTTCAAATAAACTTATATTTATTTTATTAGTAATTGTTTATATTTTCAAATGAATAAACATTATATATATTACATGTAAACTTGGTAAAATTTTAATATGCATTTAGTTTCGCTTATTTGTAAATGTATCCTATGCATATGAATGAAGTTACAAACTAGTATGTATAAAATTGAAGATGTTTGACTTTTGGTTATACTCGTAATATTTTGCCAAATAAGTTTTTGATGCCACACAATTTTTCATGTCAATATTCTAAATGATATATTGAATTAATTGAATTTAAATTCTAATATATGTTTAAACACTTAATTTGAATCTTGCCCCATCATATTTTTCGTAAATGATAAAATAAATAGTTTCATATATAAACAATAATAAATATCCATTAATAATTACAATGATTTTTTATATAATAGTTCCATTTAAAAATACAATCAAAATAAATATATGTTGATGTTATGAATATCGTTTCAGACTTCATTTCAATTTGTCCATTGGAACAAACCATTTCGATATATACCAGCCTATTTCAGCATACCATTTTAGGGTTGCCGCCAAAACTTTATATAAATATATATATATATATATATATATAACTAAGTCTACTTCAAATGATATTATACCATATCAAATTATTAATTCAAAATCAAACATTGAACATTCTTAATATTATTGTTACAAAATACAAATATATAACATGTCATATATATATATATATAGAGAGAGAGAGAGAGAGAGAGAGAGAGAGAGAGAGAGAGTAATGAGGAAAAAAAAAACTCATGTCATATGTGAGTAAAGCAAACAAGAAAAAACACATTGTTAAAGGAAAATAATAAAAAATGTCAAATGTGAGTGAATTAATAAAAAATGGGTTTAGGAAAAGAAAATAATGATTAAGTAATAAAAAATGGTTTAAGAAAAATATAATGATTTGTTTACATACCAACCGAAATCACCTTACTGGGTGAGATTTAGTGGAATGGACCAAAACAGGAGGTATGAAATAGAATTTAGAATGAAATGGAATAGGAGGGTGATTCGTACCGGTTAATTAATTGAAATAGAAAATTCTGGCCATTTCAGGCAAAATGGGTTGAATTGATAGCAATACTTTTGATAACTATCACAATTTTCAAATTCCATATTCATATATACAAAATAAAAGAGAAAAGAGATATTGTTTACGTAAATATATTACTTAAAAGTATAAATAAGGCATTATAACACTAATATATTCTTTCGAAAAACAATTTCTGATTTTATTTTCATAATGAATCAGATTTACTAAATTTGGTTCCCTTATTGCATTGAATTTAATCATATCGAAACATTTCTTGGATCTGTAGCTCATTGTAACTTTTGATCAAAATCATTTAGTTGTTTGTCAAAAATTTTGTTGCTCAACTAACACCTTCTTTAGGTGTTTCCAACGAAAATGTTTAGGACTTAAATTCCCCTTTACTATTGTTACAATTGAATTTTTAAAATAATAAAAATAAGGGAAAATTACAACTTACCCACCTGTGATTTGGCTAAAATTTAAGTTGTATACCTGTAGTTTAAAATTTGACACTTTATCCATCTGAAGTTTGACCAAAATTTAAGTTGTTTACCTATGGTTTGAAATCTCATGATGTAAGTGTTCGTTGGATTCTTTTTTATCTTATTTGATCATGATTTTTTATTTTTATTTTTTTGTGTGCTTTTGGAGGAGAGAGACATAAAAGTGGAGCAAAACTATATATTTAGCCATGTTTTTAACAGAGATGAGTTATAGAAATCTAACTGAGTTAACCTCAAGCGGGTAAAGTGTCAAATTTCAAACAACAGGTAGGTAATTTAAATTTCGTCCAAATCATAGGTGGATAAGTTATAATTTGCCCTCAAAATAAAAATAAAAACCCTAGCAACAATAAATCAACACAAGAAGAATATGGGGAATTTATCAACATCCTCAATGGAAGGGCATAAGCAATAGTCACTCACAGTGGTAATGTTCGATCTTTTCCTAGGAAAAACCTGTTTTTGAATTATCCCATCCCATACTTGTTGAGTTGTTGCAAAGGGAAAATTAATTACTTAAAATAAAAAATAAAAATAAAAAAAAAAGACCACCACCATAGAGAGACCATGATAACTGTTTGCTTACTTGCTAAATGGCCAATGTAACTCCCAATTTCCAAATACCAGATCAAAATATCTTACAGTCTTACTTGCCACAAATTAAGGACACTTTGACTTAAAACATAAGAGCATATACTATGTAAATTTTTTAATTTTCATAGTCCCAATCAAACTAATGTGCATTTGCATTCGATTTCTTGTTGAAATTTTATTTACTCAAAGTTTTTTTTTTTTTTTTTTAAGGAGATTATTTGCTCAAAGTTAACAAAAAGTACAATTGTAATTGTAAAAGAAAGTGGGAAAGCATCCCCTCTAATTCCCTTATACTTTTAGTTGGATAAGCAGTTTTTTTTTTAGAAAAAAAAAATCATTCATTAATTCTTGAAATTGAATTGAATCCAAGTACAAAGCCTCCATTGCTGGAGGAGGGAAATCCTCAATCCAAATTACATAATCTGAAACATTTCTAGCATACCTAACCAAAGAGTGAGCAACTAAATTCACTACACGACCAATTCATCTAACCTCTATCCATCCAAGACCAAAATAGAGCCATTTAACATCCTCCAAAATATGGCCTAGATGAGAGAGATGAGGGCCAAGTACTGTGAGATATTTCATAATATTTGGCATTGTCACCTTTAATGGCGAACTCAATAAACCCAACTTTTATAACAAACTCAACTGCTTTTCTGCATGCAAAGAGCTTGGCTTCCTCTCACTGTCAACAACAAAGGGGGTCCTTTTCTTGGTAGAGAAGTTGATGATGCACAAAAATTGTCAGTGAGCTGATAGTCCTCGAACGCTCCAATGGGTACTTGAAAAACAAGAGACTAATAATCTAACAGAGAGCACCAGTGTGGTACCGACCAAAGATTCTTCGAAGATCAAGTCAATGAATGAGAAATCTCTAAGAACTCTATAGCGAGAGAACTAGGAAATTTATGCATACCTGGGAGAGGAGCAGACTCGATGCTTATATAGTGGGGAGTAATGAATCAAGATCCCTTGGATGTAGGGAACTTTCCATGTAGAAAAGATCTGGGGCTAGGGTTTTCGAGATTTTAGGGCGTCTTTTCCATATGGGGAAGATATGGATGTGTAGAAGGGTCTTTGGACGTGATGTGCAAGATATTTCCTTATGAATCAAGATCCCTTGGATGTAGGGAACTTTCCATGTAAAGAAGATCTGGGGCTAGGGTTTTTGAGATTTTAGGGCGTCTTTTCCATATGGGGAAGATATGGATGTGTAGAAGGGTCTTTGGACGTGATGCGCAAGATATTTTCTTATGGGGACTTTTGTGTGGGGATCACGTAAAGAATTATAAGAGCCACTACTTTTGTTTGTCAGCATGTAAACAACAAGACGAGGACCTGATTGGCCGTCGGCTTCCAATCATCGAGTGTTTTCCATCTGCTGCTATGACAACTTCAAGAGACTGCAAGAATGAATGCATGGATCTAATCGTCGGCCTTGAGGTTGTTTAGCTAGACAGACGGAGGGAGGACCATCTCGGATGGATGGATAACAATATTTCCTGCTAGATGAAAATGCCCCCATTAGCTGCCCCCTACTCCGTGATCCATCGAGGTAGTTGATGGGTCACGAAGTAAAGAGAATATTCTTTTATTTAATGCTCCTCGTCCCGATGTCCGATGTCATAAATGAAGGGCAGTAAGGTCTTCATAGTTTGCGGAGTAACACATGGGGCCTTGAGATTGGTGGAAATGAAACGTCATGTCGCTTCGTTTTCTATGCCCTTTTCATCCTATAAATATGTTTGTATTTTTCCTTAAGTTCAGTTTTTATTTTCCTAGAGAATTCTACCTAGAGCTCTCGCATCAACATCAATCGTCCGTCGACCTCTGTTCATCCATCATTTCAGTTGTTCCGTCCGTGTATAACCCCCAATCGTCGTCTTTCTCTAGGTAGGTTTTTGTTCATTTTTCATTTTATTCATTGTATCCGTCTTCCCTTTTCCCTTGGTCTAGTATTTAGTTTGAGTGACTGCTTAGTTTCTTATCTGTCACTTGTAGGTGAGAGAATGTCAAGATGTAGTAAAGTGACAATCGGTCATATCCTGTCCCTCCATTCAAATGACGAAGATGTTCATCTGTCGGGAAGTGTTCCTTTGAACGGAGAGTGGATGGGTTCCTTGGAAAGGGAGCCATCAGCTCATATTTTAGAAAATGAGATAGAGGGAGAGTTGGATGAAAAGATTGAAGGGGAAAGAGAGTATGAGTATGATTAAGAGGACGGAGAAGAGGGGGAGGATGAAGAGGAAGAGGATAGAGAGGAAGCAGACGGGGAGGGAAAGGAAGAGGCTGTAGCCCCAGGTTTGTCGGGTGATGACTACAGGTCATTCATCCTTCCCAGTATTTCATTTGTAAATGACTTTATCTTAAAGATGTCAGATAGGGTTTTCAATAATCCGCGCCCTCGTTATCAAATACCAAACGATGTCCCTACTAGGATGGTGGGAAAAAAAAAAAAAAAAGTGCTACTCTGGCCAGACTATGGACATTAGTTTTTACAAGGTTGTTTTTATGGCCAGTTTAAGGTTACCTCTAACTAAATTACATCGACGATTGGCTGACTATCTAGGAGTGTCTGTCTGCCATATTTACCTTAATGCTTGGAGGATCTTTCTGGGGGCAGAGGTACTATGGGGTAAGATGAGTGGAGGTCTCCATCGCCTTACTCTAGGCGAATTCTTTGTTTGTTATAAACCTCAGCAAATCACTGGCTCCAAGGGTTTTTATGATTTCATCATCCGTAAGGTGGCATTGAAGTTAGTGACGGACGTCCCTGAGTCCAACCGTGATTGGAAGAGCCGTTACTTTTTGTTTAAGGCTCAAATTGGGTGTGTAGACCCAACGAATAGGATAGTATAGGGGACGAGTACGACAATACCTGGGGTATCTTGAATAAGTCATGTGAGTCATCGGCTGTCCTTCATCCATCTGTGTTTCACACATTTTACTAATCCATCGTGTTTTCTTTTTTTAGCTCAGGTATGTCCGTCCATTACTGAGGAAGAAGTTGATTTTCTTCAATGCATCCTTACTATTCCGCTTGAGCGTAGGAGTTAGAAAAAACTCATTACTCTAGACAGCTTGCATGCTTTTTATGGGGTCCTATTCCGACGGATGAAGCAAGAAGGCTAGATGCTTAATCCAGACATTGTAAGTGTCCTTTATTTTCATATGTCCGTCACTTTTCCAGTAGATTTGTTGCTCTTACCCTTTTGTCTTTCAGAGAAGGATTTAGGGACCAAGAGGGCTTTGGAAGTGAAGAAGGTTGCAACCCTTCAAATAAAGGTAGGCAGCTTGTCGGCCCCTACTGTGAAGACGAGCTAGAAGAGGATGAATCAGGGTGACAGAGACTGCTCACTGGAAAAGGTGGTCAATCAGCTCATCAACATAGGCTCGTCGGTTTCTTAAGCTATACCTAATCCCCCTCGACACGGAGTGGGTAAGGGTTTGATGATGGCTCACGGTCCCATCATCAACGAGCTCGTTGCCCCCTCTACTTTGCTAGTGAAGGACAAGCAGCATGCCGTCCAGAAGGGGTACTCCATCGTCAAGAATCCTAATCTTGACGAGTGTTCGAAGCATGAGATGGACGCTCTGGGGGACTCTAGCCTTTTGACTTGATGAGGGTAAGTATTTTATTTGTACTTTTTGTTTTGTCATGTGTTGTTTTGGTGCTAATTGTCTGTCTTCTACCAAGCCTCTGTAAGAATGCGTGCACTCCAAATCTGGTGTGCTATTAAAGAAGTCGTCATCAAACACTTGAGGACCCATCTGGAGGAGGAGTTTGCCTAGCTAAAGAAGTACAAGGAGGGGGCACGGACTCTCAATAATGAAGTCAAAGCCTTGATGGAGCAAGTGAAGAAACTTGACAGTTCTACTTGTCGGGCTGAGGAGTTGACGAAGGCTAATGCCATCCTGACGGTAGAGGTGACTTCTATTTGTGAATCCATAGACAAAGTGAAGGCCGATGCCGTCGAGGAGTACAAGGACTCACAGCCATTCTTCAACTTGCTAAGGTCTCAATACAGGGAGGGCTTTAAGGACTTCTGGAAGAAAGCCATCACTCTCTTCCCTAACATGGATTTTTCACCCATCTAGATCAAGCTTACCATTCCTCCGACTCCCAGGCTAGAAGATGAGGTTGTTGAAGTTGACGACGAGGAAAGGGACATTCCTGAGAACATCGTCGCTCCTCAGGCGGTTGAAGGCAACGACCACCCTCAAGTTGAAGAGGCGATTGTCAATGCGGCCCCTACTACTTAAGAATGGAAAATGTACTTTTTTTTAATCCCAATTTGAGAACAATATGGGTGCCCTATTTTGGCATGTGTGACACTTTATTTCTATCTTGGAATCTATTGTCATCTTTGTTTTCCACATATTTGTGCTAGAACTTTTAACTTCAATTGTACGTCTACCCTGCTTCATAAATAACTGTCGGTATTCTTGTTTACTTACCATGTGGTGTGACTGAATGTATTCTCAATGGTCCGTCCACCTTTTGCAGAGACTTGATGGCCCATTTACCTCTAGGGTAGTGCGATACTTTAAGACAAACACACCCATCGGTGTCCTTGTGATCCGTCCACCCTATGGGTAGATTTTAATACATTTTAAGACAAGGACACCCATCGGTATCTTAGGCTATTCTTCCACCCTGTGGATAGAACTTGGTAGATTTTGAGACTAGGATACCTATTGGTGTCCCGAGTGATCCGTCCACCTTGTGTGTAGGACTTAAATAATTTAGAACAAGGAAACTAGTCGGTGTCTTAGGCGATTTATCCACCCCGTGGGTAGGACTTAGTAGATTTTGAGACTAGGATACCCGTCGATGTCCTAAGTGATTCGTCTACCTTGTGGGTAGGACTTAAATAATTTAGGACAAGGGCACCCGTCGGTGTCTTAGGCGATTCTTCCACCTCATGGGTAGGACTTGGTAGATTTTGAGACTAGGATACCCATCGGTGTCCCAGGTGATCCGTCCACCTTATGGGTAGGACTTAATAAATTTTAAGACAATGACACATGTTGGTGTCATAGGGACTTGCCCACCCTGAGGGCAGGACTTGGTAGATTTTGAGACCAGGATACCCGTTGGTGTCTTGGGTGATTAGTCCACCCCGTGATTAGGACTTGATAGTTTTAAAGACCAAGAGAGTAAATTTTTAATAGAAATGTACAAGCATTATGGAAGGACGTAGATACTGTGTTTGATAATCCTCAAGAGTCTTATTTTAGTAATCGAAAAATTAGAGTCCTACTTCAAAAAAACCAAAGAAAGCGATAGCACAATTCATAGTTTCTTAAATAAAAAAAGAATTGACAACATAGTTTGTAGCTATCCACTACTGGTAGTATCTCCGTAGGTGCTTAGTGTTCCACAGGTGATAGAGCTTCTATCCATCAAGGGTCTCTAGGTGGTAGGTCCCCTTTCTATGGTAGTCAAAGATTCTATAAGATCCTTCTTAGTTTGGGCCTAATTTCCCCTGCGCTGGGTCCTTAGTGGCTACCGTCTCCTTCCTCAAAACCAAGTCTCCGATTTGGAAATGTCAAGGCTTGACTTTGGCATTGTAATGCTTTGCCATTAGGTCCTGGTTATGCGTAATCCGTTGTTCAGCTGTCGCCCTAACTTCATCTAGAAGGTCTAGTTGTAGGCATATCTCCTCTTCGTTTCTTCTTTCGTCGCGATGGGATACCCTGTAACTAGTTAGCCCAATCTTTGCCGGGATGACAGCTTCTCTTTTGAATGCAAGGTAGAAAGGTGTCTCCCCTGTAGGAGTGTGAGCTGTCATTCAGTATGCCCATAGTACACTCGGTAGTTCATCTAGCAATACACCCTTTACCCCATTGAGCTGAGTCTTGATCATCTTGAGTAAGGATCGGTTTGTAACCTTAACTTGCTAATTGGCCTAAGGGTGGGTGGGAGAGAAGTAATGATTCTTGATCCCCAACTGTTGGTAGAAATCTCTGAATGTGTCATTATCGAACTGTTTTCCAATATCAGAGATGAAGACTATAGGGATACAGAAGTGGCAAACGATATTGTTCTAGATGAAACTGCGAACATTTCTCCCCGTGATGGTATCTAAGGGTTTAGCCCCGACCCACTTGGTGAAACAATCAATTCCTACAACAAGGAATTTGATCTGATGCATTGCCATGAGAAAGGATCCAATTATGTTGAGCCCTCATTGAGCGAATGGCCAGGGAGCGTTCATTGGGGTAAGCTGCTCTAATGGCTATCGAATGATGTTGCTGAATCATTAGCATTTGTTGCACGCCTTTATGTAGGACAGGGTGTCCTTCTGCAAGGTGGGCTAATAGTACCTTGCTTGTATTAGTTTGTGAACTAGCGAGCGCAACCCTGAATGGTTTCCGCATACTCCTTCATAGATTTCTCTCATGACATAGTCCACTTCGCTAGGGACTAAGCATCTCAGATATAGTCAGCTAAAGCCGCTTTTGTAAAGGACGTACTTTATTAGCACGAAACGAGATGACCGCACTTTCAACCTCTGAAAGGCGTCATGATCTTACGGAAGGATCCCATCCTTAAAATAGGAGATGATAGGCATTGTCTAATCAGCCTTCGTAAGAAACACCTATATATCTACTTTGGCCATGGTTGGTGAATTTTGGATGAAAAATAGTACCCAACCAGTGATAACCATGTGCTTTGCGAATGCCGCTTTGGCCAAGTGATCAGCTTACTCATTTTCTCCCTTCGGGATCTGCACAAATCTAGCCGAGAACTTCTGGCTTATCCTTTCCTTAACCATGCTCAGATGACTTGTGAGTCACTGTGTATGACTACCAATGAAGCCCTTGCTACTTCATCTAGGTCGAGGCTTGTGAGGATTGCCTCATATTCGGCTTCATTGTTGGTCATTGGGAACTAAAGGTGGATTGCACATTCTATCAAGTCTCCTTCGGGTGACTGTAGGATGACTCCAATTCCTCAGACATGTTGGTTGGACGAGCCATTCGTCCATACCAACCACGTTGCTGGTTCTTCATCCTCATCTTCTTTTGCTGTGAACTTAGCAACAAAGTCGGCCAAGGCCTGGGCCTTGATCGCAGTCCTTGGTCGGTATAGAATATTGAATTCGCTTAACTTTATTACCCATAAAACCAACCGTCCGGCTGCCTTTGGATTGTTCATCGCTCTCCAAAACGATTTGTTCGTCTGCACCACTATGGTGTGTGCTTAGAAGTATGGGTGGCCGCAACTATGGTGAAGGCTAGTTTTCCATCAGGGGGTATCTTTCCTCTGCCCCCTAGAGTGCTCGACTGGTGTAGTACATCGGCTGCTGTACGCAGTTTTCTTCTCGGATGAGAGCCAAACTGATAGTCGTTGGTGATATGGCTAAGTAGAGGGAGAGCTCCTTACTGGTTTTAGATGGACTTAGTAAGGGAAGGGAGGTGAGGTATGTCTTTAGCTTTTCGAAGGCTTCCTAGCATTCGTCGATCCATTCAAAGGCTTTCTTCAGTGTCCTGAAAAACGGCAAGCATTTGTCTGTCACCCTAGAGACGAATTTATTGAAAGCCACAACCCTACCATTTAGGCTTTGTACCTCCTTGATATTCTTTGACGGTGTCATTTCTAATATGGCCCAAATCTTGTCTGGATTAGCCTCTACGCCTCGTTGTGACACCATGAAGCTTAGGAACTTTCCTGACAATACCCCGAATGCACATTTGCCCGAGGTTAAGCTTCATATCATAGTGATGCAAGCTATCAAACGTTTCCTGCAAATCGTCTAGATGGCTGTTCCTTCATGCTCTTTACGAGCATGTCGTTTACATATACCTCAATGTTTCGCCTAATCTGTTGGATGAACATCCTATTCATGAGCCTTTGATATATCGCCCCCACATTCTTCAATCCGAACGGCATGAGCTTGTAGCAGAAGAGCCCTTGACTCATGACGAATGAAGTTTTTTCTTGGTTAGCCTCGTCCAACTTAATCTGGTTATACCCGAAGAAGGCATCCATGAAGCTCAGCAGCTGATGCCTGGCCATTGATTCGACGAGGAGATCGATACGTGGAAGTAGGTAGTTGCCCATCGAGCAGGCTTTGTTTAGGTCAGTGAAGTCTACACACATCCCCCATTTTCTGTTTGCTTTCTTCACCATTACCACGTTGGCTAACCACTCGAGGTAATATACTTCTTTGATAAAGTTAGCTTCTAGCAGCTTACTAACTTCTTCCGCTACAACTTTGTCTTTTTCCTAAGCAAAAAATTTCTTCTTCAATCAAACGAGAGGGAAGGACGGTTCACATTGAGCTTGTGCACCATGACGGTTGGGCTAATTCTTGGCATGTCCTTATGACTCCAGGCGAAAACATCCTGATTATTCCTTAAGAAGAAGGTAAGCTCTTTGCAGATTGTTGGGTCCACTTGCGTACCAATACGGGTGATTCAGCCTGAAAGGTCGTCATCCAAAGAGATTTTTTCTATGTCTTCAGTAGGTTCCATTGTGACCTGTCATTCCTCAATGTTCAACACTTGAAGGTGATCGTCCATTTCTAGCATTGCCACATAGCACTCGCGAGCTGCTATCTGGTCTTTGCATGCTTCTTTCCGTATTCTATTGGGAATTTCACTAGCAGGTGGTATGTAGACATGGCTCCTTTCCATGCATTGAGTGTAGGTCACCCGATGATGGTGTTATAGGTAGACGAAAAATCGACGACTAGGAAAATGACTTCTTTGGTGAGCTGTTGAGGGTATGTCCTAATGGTTACCGGTAAGGTGATGGTTCCAACTAGGAAGACCTTGGTACCGCCAAATCCGACTAGCGTATCTGAGGGTAGAAGGCGCTCTTTGTCAATCTTCATCTACTGGAATGCAGGGTAATAGAGAATATCTGTCGAGCTTCCATTGTCAACTAATACTCGTCGGGTGTTAAAGTCTACTATTGATAAGTTAATGACTAACGTGTCATCATGTGGATGATGGAGTCGCTGGGTGTCTTCCTCTATGAAGCTGATGGCCAGGTTATCAACCCTGGTCGTTTTGGGTGGCCGTCCCAAAATATGAACGTTTTGTAACATTTGCAAATACATCTTCCTCGCTGTCTTGGAAAGCCAGCTAGTATACTTCCCCCTACTATTACCCTTATCTCTCCGAATGGAGCCCTTGGCCTTTCTTCGACCCGTCGGTTAGGTTCGAGGTCCCTCAATGGGTTCTCCTTGCCCCTAACGAATTGCTATAGCTTTCCCTGCTTAATGAGGGCCTCGGTCTGCTGCTTTAGGTCATAACACTTAGAAGTGTCATGCCCATGATCCCGATGAAAGTGGCAGTACTTGTTTCTGGGTCTTTTGTTCAGGTTACTCTTCAACTTATCCGACCATGTCAGTGTCGTATCGTCCCTTATTTGCATGACGACTTAGTCCAATGGGGTGTTTAAAGGCGTAAAATTGGTCATCCTACCGGAGAGGGGTCTTGATCTCCTATCATTCCTTCAATCGCTTGTCCACACCAACTTTCTTCCTCTGTCGTGACAGTGATCTTCTTGTCTTTCCCTCTTCTTTGGTTTGGCCCCTCGAGCAATCTTAGCATCTTCCGCGTTCATGTATCTAGTAGCCTTGTATAACATGTCAATCACTGTTTTAGGGTCATTCTTGTATATGGAGAAGAGGAATTCCCCTGATTGGAGTCCATTGGTGAATGCGGCGTCCTCATAAATTAACAGGGCTTCCTTATTGAGGTGAGTCACGTAAGATCTTAAGCTCTCATCAACTCATTACTTGATGTTCAATAGGCTCACCGATGGCCTCTTGTACCTCTGGCCCCCAATAAAGTAGGTGATGAAATGCCCACTCAATTCCTTGAAAATGGAGATGGTGTTGGGGACTAGCTTGCTGAAACATACCCTGACGGGTACCTTAAGCGTGGTGGGGAATGCCCTACACATGATTTCATTTGAAACTCCTTGCAGGTGCATAAGAGTTTTGGAAGACTCCAAATTGCCGAATGGGTCCTGTGAATCGTCATATGCCTCCACCTGTGGCATTCAAAACTTGGCTGGAAGGGGGAAAGAAGTCACCTATGCTATGAAGGGTAAGTCGGTTCACTGGATTAGTTTGTCCAAGTTGGTGGATACCCGTACTCTCAGGGCGTTCATCATCATGTCCATTTTTTCTTTCATCGTTTGCATCTCTTGCGCCATGCGAAATACGTCAACTTCCAGTTCGAAAGGACGACTGGTATCTTACTGGTCCCATCTGTTGACGGCATTGCTTTCCTCTTGGTCGTCCTTTTCTTGGTGACCATTCATCGGGGGATGATTGTTGTCGCGTTCGTCCTTATCATGTCCATCATTCTAATCGTTTGGCTCCTAATCATTCCATTGCTCCAACTGTCGTTCCAACTCATGGTTTTGCTAAATGAGTCGTTCAACCGCTGTGGCATGGGTTTGCACCTGCCTTTCCAATGCGTTGGGTGGGTTCCTAGTCTCTTGGTTGGTAGTGGTCATTGATCGTGTCAAGACCATACAACTCTTTGTCTTTGAAACGGTGATATGACTTATCATTCATCCCCACAGACGACACCAACTGATGATGTACAAAAATCATTAGTAAGCTGATAGTTCTCGAACGCTCCAATGGGTACCTAAAGAACAAGAGACCAATAATCTAACAAAGAGCACTAGTGTGGTACTAACCAAAGATTCTCCGAAGATCAAGTCAGTGAATGAGAAATCTCTAAGAACTCTATAGTGAGAGAACTATGGAATTTCTGCGTACTTGGGAAAGAAGGAGACTCGATGCTTATATAGTGGGGAGTAGTGAATCAAGATCCCTTGGATGTAGGGACCTTTCCATGTAAAGAAGATCTAGGGCTAGGGTTTCCAAGATTTTAGGGCATCTTTTCCATATGGGGAAGATATGGACATGTAGTAGGGTTTTTGGACGTGATGCGCAAGATATTTCCTTATGGGGACTTATGTGTGGAGATCACGCAAAGAATTATGGGACCCACTACTTTTGTCCGCAAGCTTAACCAAATGTCCATCGGCACGTAGACAAGGAAACGAGGACTTGACTAGCCATCGGCTTCCAATCGTTGAGCATTTTCCATCTACTGCTATGACGGGTTCAAGGGACTGCGACGACGAATGCATGGATTGGACGGTCGGCATTGAGGTTGTTTAGCTAGACGGACGAAGGGAGGACCATCTAGGATGAATGGATAACAATATTTCTTGCTAAACGAAAATGCCCTCATCAGAAGTCCTCACCTCACCTTTGTAGTTTCTAATATTGCCCTAAATTTCTAAAAGACCCAGATTTGTGAACAAAATTGCATTGAATTTATATCGAGTTAGTGGTGGTGGTGGCTACCATGCTTAAGGGGTTATTTGGATGTGTGGAATCAACAATTCGGTGTGGGTTAGCTTAAATTCCTCCAAAATGTCTCTAGCATGACGGTTAACTATACTTGGTAGGGGAGGCCCAACATAATTTGGTGCTAAGATGAAAAATTTATGTGGGGTCTTTTATATGTAAATATTAATTAAATAAAATTATTTAATACTAATAAATCAAGGTTATTTGGATACATTAAATACATAATTTGATGAATAATACCAACTAAACTAATTTTAATTTCATATAGAAAATTGAATATCAAAGTTGAGCATCTGTTTAAGCGGATTTGTGGAAGGTTTTGTGTTTGAACCTCGCACTCTCCCACTCTCTCGCTTATCACTCTCTTGCTAGTTTTGTGTTACTGATGAGTATTGGAACTAGTAGTCAGGGATTTTACTATTTGGTAGCTTTTTGAATTTTTTAATTATGGATGTGTGTGTGTGTGTGTGTGTGGTTTTTTTTTTTTTTTTTTTTTTTTTTTTTTTTTTTTTTTTTTTTTTTTTTTACATTGGTATAGAATATTATTATGTGTTTGTATTGACTTGGTGGTGTCTTCAATTGGTCCCCACACTATATAGAATAATTTTTGTCCCACTCGTAATATTGAAAGCATGTTTTTGACTAGAATATTTTAATGCAGAAAAAAATACAGCCAAAACATGGAAGAAGGTGATTTAATATTTAAGATTCACCACGGGGGAAGGTTCAAGAATTTGAATGGGTTAATTTATGTTGGTGGTGACATATCAATTCATGGTGGGGGATATGATAGGGACTTGTAAGGGGGATGGGCTGTGCTAGTGGTATTGGGCTTCCTCCTGCTGCACTAAGCCCAAGTTTTTTGGATAAGAGAGTCGGGACCGGTCCAGCTTCAACTTAAGGTGGTCCGGCTTGTGTGCAAACTAGGCCAAGTCTGCCAGGAATGTGTTCACGGCAGGTGAAACTGTTTCAGACAAATTGTGGCAGGCGGACATAATAATAATAGAATAAATAGAAAATATCTAGCCACTTAAATGGGGAATTGACCAAATAGCCCTTAACATCAATTACAATAACAGTACTATTTGTTTTCTTTTTTACGGAAGAGAAAGAAAAAAGAAATAACAGAGAAACATCAAATGTTTATAATCATGGGTCAATCGGAATACTGGAGGAATTCGACTGGAAGTTCAATCCGCAAGAGCAGAACCACAAAGGGGAGAACATCCCTCCTCAAAGCAGTCAATCTCTCAGGAAAGAATCCTACCGTAGAGGTTAACAACCCTGAGAGAAACGGACCTGAGTGGTTTTCTGCGTAGGTGTTTTCGAGTTTTCTCTTACAGAGGGCCAGATTTCATGAGGGAGAGAAGGGATTAATCTACCGGTGCA
Organism: Quercus lobata; assembly: GCF_001633185.2. Taxonomy (NCBI): domain Eukaryota; kingdom Viridiplantae; phylum Streptophyta; class Magnoliopsida; order Fagales; family Fagaceae; genus Quercus; species Quercus lobata. The sequence goes on along the minus strand of NC_044907.1, from coordinate 31,006,699 downwards.
TGCCCACCTTTCTAATTCTCACTGTTTCTTTTTCTTTCTTCTTACTTTGTTTTCTTTGCTATTTCTTTTAAGTTTTCTATTTCCTTCTCTAAGTTACGTTCTTGTTGTTGTTTCCTGTTCACGGTAAGACCCTCCTTTTATAATGCCTGCCGTGACCCGATTTTACTGTTTTAACCCTTAATTCCCTTTGTCTGGTCTGGGTGTATTGGCCGACCATAACTGTGCCGCTATGTGTCGCCTTCCCATCGCCAGACAAGGAAGAGTATTTTGTTTGCTAGTCTGCCGTGGCACCCTTTCCTGCCACGATCTAGGTTATTTCTCTCTCCCTATCCCTCATAGCATGCACCTAATGGTTCCAACTCAGCTTGCCACTTTTGGGTAGTAAGCCATCCCAGTAAGACACTTCCCCAAAAGAGCCTGAGCCGGAACCATAAAAATAGATTTTTCCCCTCTCCCCACCACCAAACCATGCCCTCTGATCCTCTGATCCCCCCCCCCCGACCTCACCATGCTCTGTATTGGCTGGGTACAGGCTGGTGGTGCCTGGGCCTTGCGCGTGCCTTCATTCCATATGTGTCCAAAACCTGCCTGTTGCCCATTCGTTTGCCGTGGTCTGGAGGCTCGCCGTTCGTGTTTTTTGACCTCTTATATGGGCTATTCTTTGTTTTCTCGCTCCATTCAAGAGCTGGGCTCTGTCTGATAATGGACCTTACATTTCTTTGGCCCATTCCTTGGTTTCCTTTATTTCTTGCAATGTCGTACTATTATTCCTACTGTAATAACTTAATCCTGCTGGGCCTCTTTTGGGCCAACCGTTTATTCCTTCTCTTAGTGGCTTGGCATGGCCATTGTTTTGCTTCTACTTATGGGCTCCTATGTCCCTTTGGGCTTTCCTTTGGGCATCCTTGGCCCGTTTGCTTTCTTTGGGTTTCCTCAGCCCATTTGCTAATTCCACACTCCCATGGGCTTTTTACTAACTTCATTGGGCTTCCCTGGCCCAATAACCTTATTCTCATCCTTGGGGTTTATGGACCTGCCATAAACCCCTTACTTTCTTAGTTTGCATTACCTTGGGCCTGCGGCGGCCCTTTCTCACTTTTCTACCTCATACATTGCCCATGGGATGCTATTTCTTTCTTTTCGGGCTTCTTTGAGCCCACTTACCTCTTCAAGACCCATTTGTTTATTTCTTGGGCCTGTGATCCATTATTCCTGCCGCTTGGGCCTAATGGTTTTGCTGTCTACTTTGTCAATTCTTTGTTGCCCTTGTTATTGGGTTTTCTTTCTCACAAATGGCCCTCAACAGGACTGTATGTCTTTTATTGAGGTTGAGAGTATTTTGAAGTCATATAGATATAAGAGGGGGGATTTAGTTTATTACAAACAAGTTGGCATGAATTTGGATGAAGGGCTTGTGCAGATAAAAACAGATCCAGATGTGTTGAAGATGGTTGACTGTCATAAAGGTGTAGAAAGTGTGGTATCATACCCTATTAGTCAAGAGATTGACAGTGATTGCATACTACTCATAACCTACCTGAAAGTGATATTATTGGTGGTAGCAAAATGAAGGGAAAAGAGAAGTGTGTTGCTAATGCTGCTGGTTTTAATAGACCAAAATTGCAAATTAAGGGCTACTGCTGCAAGTGCTGTAGATTCAAGGGCTTAAGGTTTAAAGAATATTGCTGTAAGTGCTGTAAATTCAAGGGCTGGAGGTTCAAAGGCTGTTGTTGCAAGTTCCACCGGTGTAAGAACTTCAACGGCACCATTAACAATATATGGTGGTGGTGCTAATAGTGAGCGTGTGGTGGTGCCAACTTTGGAAAAAGCCATTCAAAGGATGCAGGCTAAGAAGAAAAACCTTGGGTTTGAGGAAATATAATTAGTTTGTGTTGGGTTGTGCAAGCTTTTTGTATTAGGCATTAAGAACATGTAATCCTTACATTTGGGTTTTTTTTTTTTTTTTGGTCATTGTCAATTTGTGAACAATAATTTTTACTAGGCATTAACATTTTTAGATCTTTTAAAGGAAGCAAGTTGAGCTCAGATAGCTGACCCTCGATTATACATAGATCACAAAGATTTGATGCTTCCAATTCAAGCCTGTCAAGGTGATTGTTTTGTACCAGAATTTTAATGACTTTAGGGAGACCAAAAATCTTTAAACACTTAATGCCCCGACAGCACGAAATTCTCATGTCTTCTATCATAGGACACCCAAAAATCAGATTCTGAATAATTTGATTATCTGCATAAATGCCTAATAAAGACAATCTTTTCAAAGATGGTAAGTTTATATCACTACGAATTGAATCCAACTTACAAGAATGTAGTGTCAACACAGTTAAAGATTTTGCAACCAAAACACTATGAGGCAAGGGATAACGTATACGAGACCCCCCAAAGAAAAGGATCAGCTCTTCACAATGGAAAATATAATTCAATGGTTTTTTACACTTGTTAAGGCCATGCTATTGTATCATACAATTTAGCAATTTGTGACAAGTGGTAAATTCTCAGATATTTTATTTGCAATTTTTGGAATTCAAAGCATTTCTGTGTTGTGATCAGATATTACATTTTATTTTTTATTGTTATGTTTTTTTATATTATTTATTTGGTGGTGGTGGCCCTGGTGGGGGATAATTATGGTAAAGCAATCATGGGTATTGAAATTGTGTTTCTTATATCATTTCCACTTTAAGAAGAAGAATATGATGAATTTATCAGAAATAATCATCAAAATCGTTCTAAGGAGAGAATGATAAAAAGAAAAGAAAAAAAATCAATCAAGAATTACATCCATGAATTTGGGACTTTGTGTTTCTCAAAATCACATCCGTGCATTTTGATTTTGCTAACCTGTAATAGAAGATTTGAACTTTGTCAATGGCCAAGGTAGATACAAGAGAAACTCTGAAGCTGTTTGTTTGTTTTTTTTTTTTTTTTTTTTTTTTTTTTTTTTAAAGAAACAGTGCAAATGAAAAGGATGGCCCCACGTGAGATAGAGGGAGATGTGGAAAAATTTAGGTTTTGTTTTAATTAATTTTGAGGAAGGGTGTTTCAGTCTTTTAACTTTGTTCCACCTAAGTAAGAAGCATTTTCTTGTCACATGTAGCAAGATTCTGGTAAATATAATAATAAAAATAACACCGAGGTGCAAAGAGTTATAAGTGTGATAGTTTAGGATGCAAAGTGTAATCTAGTGGATAGTTTAAGGTGGTAAAATGTAATTTCTCCTAACAATTATTTATTGGTTTTAATGCTTATGTTTTTATGTTTTTAATTGATTTACTCATCTAGAAAAATGTTTAGTTCTGTATAATTTTTTGATTTATTGTAGACTCTAGGCACGTTAAATGCTTTGTATTTCCTGCAAACTAATTCACTAGTTTTGTTTTGCCTAAAATCAATGAATTTCATGAAACTACCGTAGGCAATTAATTCTTGAGCTTTTATTATTAAATCATCTGACTAAGATCATCCTTCATATGAATTTTAGTTGAGTTATAAAATAAACATTGTTAAGACTACTAATAGATGTGTTGTGTGTGGATCCCTAAACCTTAATGCCTTAATATATTGTTATTTTCACTCAATTTAAATTAACTTTACTAAACCATCAAAAATCTCTTCAATTAAACTTTATTATTTAGTTTTATTCTTTTGTGGTTTGTTAATCAATTCCCTTTTCCCTGTGGATTCAACCTCGAACTTACCGAGTTATTACTTCGCGACAATCCTGCACTTGAGAGCATTATTTAAGTTGCAGCACACAACATGCAACGCATGGCTTAATAAAAACTCATGTGTACACTAAAGCTTTTTTTAATAATTTAATTAAAATTTAATAATAAAATAGAGAGTCAAAATAAATTAACAAAAATTACTTTAAATTACGTTACGAATTCATATCATATCTGACCATTTATTTGTCTGTCTATAATATATTATAAAAATTAGATCCTTATTGAAGGATGCATGTTGAGGTGATAACTGTTCTTTTCTCACAACCTTTTTTTGGTTGAGGAACCATTTCTCAAAACATAATACAATAACATGTGGCAATTTCTCGCATTTAGTTATTATTAGATGGACAAAAAACACCATGTGTCATATAATTATTTGTACAAGTCAATATATGTTTGCCATGTGTCAGTAATAAATATAAATAAAAAATACACTCTTAAATGTTCACAATTAATTCCACCAATATTTAAATTAGGACCATTAAATATGACTTTTAAATGTCTCATTGAATTTTTTTCCCCCCCACTTTTTTGACACATCTTTTTTTTTTTTTTTTTTAAGAGAAGAAAGACACGTCTAATTTAAATCTATACACCTATGTAGCAAAAACGTGAATATGATATTATTTTTATTTGGGCTCCATAATTAAATATAATAATTAGAACAAAACCCAAAAGTTTACCACTATACATATATAGCATGATAATGTATATGAAAATTGCCTGATGTTTATATTTTTATATTTCTTTATTATATTTCTTTTTTTATCAAAAAATATTTTTATAAAATATAACATCAGTATTTTGACAGTTATAATTATATTTGTTTCAATAATTTAAACGCAAAATGTCTCCTCCTCTTAAACACTAGTTTGTAATCTCATGCATACTCATGAATATACTTAAAAGATATACATTAAGATGCATAGTATAATTCCTACATATATAATTTAAATACTATTAATAATCTTTTTTTTTTTAACTCTTTAAAAAGTCTTGTAAGAATATTATTAGGTAGAAAATGTAAATTGTCCATATTTTTAGAAAAAGTTTTTTGTTACTTCGTAATTTTTTTAGTATGAATCACTTTTTTTCATCTTTTTTTATTTTAATTTTTTTTATGGTTCATTAATTTTAGAATCTTTGGTTTTTGTATTCAATAACTCATCTGGATAAATATTTATAATGTAGTGCCACATTTGAATCAAAAATTAAGAAATAACCCTCCCTCTAAAAATAATTAATTTAAGACACATGGTACAAAATTGGACTTCAATTATAATATCTAATTGAATTTTCTCAAAATTTTGTCTTTACTATATATATATATATATATATATATATATATCCAATTTACTATGCTTTTATATGATATCAACAAAAATTTATGCATTTTTATCTATTAAATGAAAAAATGTCTCATCAAATTTCCTTATACATTAAATGTGCACAATTGAACCTTAAATTGCTATAATAAATTTTTTACTAACCCTAAAATTGCTTTAATAATTATTTAGGAAATGCTAATGAATGCTCTTAGAACAATGGTTAATAATACATTTAAAGAAAGTTTTTATGGGAAAAGAAAAAAAAAAGCAATTAATGTCTTTACAGCTTTTTAAATTTCCCATAAAAGTGGTGTCAAAACTTTCCTAAAATGGACTTTTAACTATTACCCTAAGAGCACCATTAGCATGACCCTAATTGTTTTTACCAATTATTTCCACTACTAATTTATCTTTACCCTTGATCATGGAAAAACTGAGGTTTTAGATTAATCATTACCTTTTCTACTCAAAACAAATAACTAAAAAAATTAATGCTTATAAGGTTACAAGAGGAAACTAAAAACAAAACAAAGGAGTGGGAAAATTACAATATAGGAAAGCTAGGTTAGCCAAGTATATAAGTACATACTCCTGCATTAAAAAAAGCTAACTAAACAAATATATATCTAATTTAGAATTTTCTTCTATGTTCAATCATAAGTTAAGAAAACCCAACAAAAAAGAAAAACAAAAAAAGAGAAGCACAAAGAATAATAAGGAAAATTCTTAGATACTCCCAGAATACGTAGAAATTATGCTCCTTCCTCTCACATTCATGGTGGACCCTACCATAAATTTAATGAGCGGACCCCACTATGAATGTGAGAGGAGGGATTATCATTCTACATGCTCCGAGAGTACCTAAGAATTACTCAAACAATAAACATTAGTCTGCCTAAAAAAGATCGAATGTAATTAGAACACAAAATAATACTTATTACCTATCTAAAGAAATCAATCACCGCTGTCAATGCAGTATTTTGTCTAGCCCCAAATCACGCATCAAAACAAATACCAAAAATCCAAAAAAAATTGAAAAAATGTGTTAGGCATAGTTTGTATATTGTATAATAAGAGGGTGTTGGTTTGTATGTTGTATAATAAGATGGTGCTGGTGCTGTGATGCAGTGTAGGGTGCTGTGATGCAGTGCAGGCTGTGATGCAGAGCTATGATGCAGCAGTGATGCAGTTCTGCTGTGATGCAAAAGCTATGATGCAACAGTGACTAGTCTGGCTGTGATAGTGTGCTAGTTGTATACATGCCTAAGTGTCCATATGTGAGGTACATTAGAGTTGGTTAGTGACTGTGCAAGTCAGTTAGAGTTAGTTAGAGACTGATGGTTATTGACAGTTGTTTTGGTGTTGTATAAGAGACCAATGAGTTGTATAATGGGTAATCAAGCAAAATGTATTTTCAATGCAACCTTTTCCTTTTCTTTTCAATGTTCTCTTCTCTCTCTCTCTCTATTTTAGAGGACTAGCTTACCTCGAATCCAGCTACACCATAAATCCACCAATCAAATCCTAACAATTGGTATCAGAGTATCGTTCCTGTGCTGCCATGATTAAAACACGAGCCGCTGCCATGACTATAGTGAATGAAGCTATTGCTTTTCTTCGTACTACTTCTGATCACCATAACAGGGACATCCAAGAAATACAAAAGATTCAAGGCATTCATACCAGAATCTTAAATGAGATGAATCAGAACATCAATGTGATTTTACAGAAGTTGAATTCCATAGATGTGAATCAGAATTCACCTTAGAGAAATGTGCAATCAAATTCAATTCCAAGTTCTTCAACCATGTCACTTGCCAAGTCTATGAAGTTGGATTTTCCACAATTCTCAGGTGTTGATCCAGCTAATTGGGTTTACAAGGCTAACCAATATTTTGGGAATTACCAAACCCCAATTACAAAAAAGCTATTGATAGCTTCTTTCCACATGGATTTGGAGGCATTGATTTGGTTCCAAGAAGCAGAAGAAGCAAGGGTGTTCTTGGATTGGGAATCTTTTGTACCAGCTTTGCATGTGAGATTTGGAACTAGTGCCTACGATGATCCTATGGAGGTGCTGACCAAGATGAGGCAAACTTCAACTGTGGCCTTGTATAAGGCAGAATTCGAAGCTGTGTCTAACAGAGTCAAAGGCCTTTCTCCTTTACATAAACTCAGCTACTTCTTGAGTGGTTTAAGGGATGAAATAAGGTTATCTGTAAGAATGCTATATCCTTAATCCTTGAATGAAGCTTTTGGATTAGCCAAGATTCAAGAAGAATATGTGTGAAGCAGCAGAAAAAGCATAAGGAGTCATCAAGAATCAGGTAACACTTCAATTCTTGGTTTACCTAAGAGTAATGTAGTGTTACATACTAAACCAAAAATACCAGTTAAGAGAATCACTCTTGCTCAAATGGATGAAAGGAGAAAGAAAGGGTTGTGTTATAATTGTGATGAGAAATGGGGGCCTGGGCATAAGTGTAAAAATGTTAAACTGTTTCTTTTAGAGGGGATTGATATAATACCTAGGTTGTAATCTGGAGTGCAAATTACTAAGTTGGATGAGGAAGTGGGTAGTGATCTTACTAAACCAATTGAACAGGAAGAAGATGTGGGAATTACATTGTATGCTTTAATTGGAACTCCTACACCAGGCACTATGAGGGTTAGAGGCAAGATTAATGGCAGTGGGTTAGTGTTACTAGTTGACACAGGTAGTACTCATAATTTTGTGAATGCATTAGTGGTCTCTAGTTTACAGTTAAAGGTTGATGTTTCAAGAATTTTGGAAGTTAAGGTGGCTAATGGTACCGTGGTGAGAACTCAAGGTTTTTGTAGTAGTGTACCAGTGTGTGTGCAAGGAGTGGAATTTTGTGTTCAATTTCATTTTTTGGCATTGGGAGGTTGTGATGTTGTGTTAGGCACTCAGTGATTAAGTACCTTGGGTATAATACACTGGGATTTTCAATTGTTGATTATGAAATTCCATTACAAGGATCAATTGGTTTTGCTGTAGGGTTTAAGTCCCTCTTTAGGCACTTCCTTCATAGATTGAAATTAGTTGCTTAAAGGATCAGTGAGGAAGGGTTTACTACTTCAAATCACTCCTACAGCTGATGTGGTGTTGGAAGATAGTGTACCTGCAGAAGTGGAGTTATTATTGCAGGAATTTGGAGAGGTTTTTGAAACGCCTATTGGTTTACCACCTATGAGGGGTCATGAACATCAAATCACTCTCATGAAGGGCTCTCAACTAGTATGCCAGAGACCCTATAGATACCCTTTCTATCAAAAGAATGAAATTGAGAAGATTGTGAGAGACCTGTTGTCTGTTGGGTCAATTAGAAACAGCACCAATCCTTTTGCTTCACCTGTCTTGTTAGTAAGGAAGGTAGATGGATTTTGGAGGAAGTGCATTGACTATAGAGCATTGAACAACATCACTGTGAAGGATAGGTTTCCAATTCCAGTCATTGATGAGCTGTTATAGATGAGTTGAATGGAGCAATTGTCTTTTCCAAGCTTGATTTAAGATCAAGATACCATCAAATTAGGATGAAGGAGGAGGTTGTGCCCAAAACAGCCTTCAGAACACATGAGGGGCATTATGAGTTCTTGGTAATGCCATATGGCTTAACCAATGCCCCTTTAACCTTCCAATCCTTGATGAACCAGGTTTTTAAACCTTATCTCAAAAAGTTTGTTTTAGTTTTTATTTATTTATTTATTATTATTATTTTTTTATGATATCTTGGTTTATAGCAATTCTTTATCTGAGCATGTGACTTATTTGAGATCTGTTTTAGAGGTTTTGGCCTTAAATAAACTATATGCAAAAAGGTCCAAATGCAAATTTGCTTGTAATGAAGTGGAGTACCTAAGGCATGTCATCACTGGTGCTGGGGTTCACACTGATCCTAAGAAGATTGCTGCCATGCAATAGTGGTCTACCCCTACTGATCTTAAGTCCTTAAGAGGGTTTTTGGGACTCACAAGTTATTATAGAAAATTTGTTAAGGGATATGGACAGATTGCTACTCCCTTAACTGCACTATTGAAGAAGGATGCATTTTCTTGGTTTGAGGATGCTGAGCAAGCTTTCCAACAATTGACGGCTGACATGGTTCAACCACCTATGTTATCTCTTCCAAATTTTGATAAGCCTTTTGTCATAGAGTGTGATGCCTCAGGCAAAGGGCTAGGAGCAGTTTTGATGCAGTAAGGCAGGCCTATTGCCTTTCATAGCCAAGCCCTCAAAGGTATGAATTTGGCCCTGTCTACCTATGAAAGGGAGTTATTAGCTCTGGTTACTGCTATCAAAAGGTGGAGAGCTTACTTGGTTGGTAGACCCTTCATTGTTAGAACTGATCAACAAACATATTAGAGCAGAAAATTGGTACTCCTACTCAACAGAAGTGGTTTGCCAAATTATTGGGATATGCATTTGTGGTCCAATATAAAAAGGGTAAGGAAAACCTTGTTGTTGATGCATTGTCCAGAAAAGTTGAAACTGAGGTTGATTTGGCTGCTACTGGGCCTTCCGGTATGGCTGAAGCTGCTCATCTTACTTATGAGAATGAGTTAGACTCTCAAGGGGGTGTTTTATGTATGCTTTCCTTTCCTTCCCCAGCTTAGTTGAGTAATCTCAAAACAAGCTATGCCATGGATCAACAGGTGCAGGGTACTCTACAAGCCTTGAGTTCAGGGCAAGCTACTCTTAAAGGTTATTCTCTATAGAATGGGTTGTTACTGTACAAAGGGAGGATCTAAGTAGGCACTTGTGAAGCTTTGAAGGTTGCTGTTCTGCACCAGGTTCATGACAGCTCATTAGGAGGTCACTCAGGCTTTCTTAAGACTTTGCATAGGGTTAAAAGAGATTTCTATTAGCCTGGGTTGAGAGCTGATGTGAGGAAGATGGTTAGAGAATGTGACACTTGTCAAAGATTGAAGTATGAAACTTGTAATCTAGCTGGCCTCCTACAACCTCTACCAATACCAGAAAAGCCTTGGATGGATGTGAGTATGGATTTTGTTGAAGGACTACCTAAATCTCAGTTGAAGGATATGGTGTTAGTGGTGGTAGACAAATTTACTAAATTTGTTCATTTTGTACCCTTGTCACACCCTTATTCTGCAACCAAAATAGCTTAATTGTATATGCAATATGTCTTTAAATTGCATGGTATGCTTACCACAATTGTGAGTGACAGGGACCCTATATTTACATCACACTTTTAGCAAGAATTGATGAGGTGACAAGGTGTACAACTTGCCATGTCGATAGCTTATCACCCCCAAATAAATGGGCAAACAGAGGTGGTCAACAAGAGTTTAGAACATTACCTAAGGGCTCTTACTACAGACAGACCACAATCTTGGGTGGAGTGGTTACCCTTAGCTAAATTTTGGTTCAATACCAATTTTCATGTCTCTCTTAAGATGAAACCGTTTGAGGCCTTATATGGTTTTGCTCCACCAAGACTTTTGGACTACATTCCTAGCACTACTAAGGTAGACAGTGTGGAGGTGCACTTAAGGACCAAACAGCAACTCATTTCCTTATTGAAGTAGAATTTGGTGGAAGCTTAAGAGAGAATGAAGGTTGCTATTGATAAGCATAGGACCATAAGGGAGTTTGCAATTAGTGATTGGGTGTATCTCAAGTTGCAGCCATACAAACAAATGTCATTAAGGCAGAAACGGTTGGGAAAGTTATCACCTAGATTCTATGGTCCTATTCAAATATTATAGAGGGTTGGCAGTGTCTCCTACAAATTAGATTTACCCCCTAAATCAAAACTTCATTCCACCTTCCATGTTTCATGTTTAAAGCAGAGGTTGGGTCAACATGTGGTGCCTTTGCCTTCCTTACCACCTATGGATTCTGAGGGCATTCTTAGGCCTGAACCTATTGTTGTTTTACAAGAAAGGACTCATCAGTTAAGGAACAGGTTTATCACTCAAGTTCTGGTTCAATGGCAAGGTGAACGAGTGGAAGATGCTACTTGTGAAAGTCTATACTTACTGCAGCAACAATATCCTCACCTTGTGGACAAGGTGTTTTAATGGGGGGGGGGGGGTATTGTTAGGCATAGTTTGTATATTGTATAATTAGAGGGTGCTGGTTTGTATGTTGTATAATAAGAGGGTGTTGGTGCTGTGATGCAGTGCAGGGTGCTGCGATGCAGTGCAGGCTGTGATGCAGAGGGTGCTGTGATGCAGAGCTATGATGCAGCAGTGATGCAAAAGCTATGATGCAGCAATGACTAGTCTGGCTGTGATAGTGTGCTAGTTGTATATGTGCCTAAGTGTACATATGTGAGGTACATTAGAGTTGGTTAGTGACTGTGCAAGTCAGTTAGAGTAAGTTAGAGACTGATGGTCATTGACAGTTGTTTTGGTGTTGTATAGGAGACCAATGAGTTGTATAGTGGGTAATCAAGAAAAGATTTTCAATGCAACCTTTTCCTTTTCTTTTCTCTGTTCTTTTCTCTGTCTCTATTCTGGGGGCCTAGCTAACCTCGAATCCAGCTACACCATAAATCCACTAATCCAATCCTAACAATTGGTATCAGAGCATCGTTCCTGTGTTGCCATGAATGAAACAAGAGTTGCTGCCATGAATACAGTGAATGAAGCTATTACTTCTCTCCCTAATCATAGATAAGTCCAACTCAAAACTAAACAATAACACAGGCCAACCCATTGTAAAACCAAACAACAACACAGATCATATAGATCTCTCTCTCATGAATCGCATCTCATCTCAGTTAATTATTTGACTATCTTAATATCTTCAACTCTAAGAATAAAGAGTGAATATTTGTGAGTTGCGAGTGTCTATTTTATTATAAATTTATATTATATGTGTGAGTGTGTTTAATACTGATTATGAATTTTTTTTAATAATTTTTTTTGTGTGAGTTGTGATGTATGTGAATGTGTGCATGTATAATATAAACATGATATAATTTATATAATTTAATTTTTAGGACATAAAGAGGGTTTTTAATGATTTGAAATATGAAAACTTGTAGAAAGAAATTGTAAAACTTTATGTATTTGCGTGTTTTTTTGTTGGAAACTCGATATAGTCAAGTTTTATTTTAATTAAATTTTGTTTTAACTTATATTTCTTAATGAACCCTTTGGATAAAATTCCTAGAGCCGCCATTGATACAATAGTTTAAAGGCCAAAATCAGAGTTAAAACAGATGAGATATCACCAAAATACCAAAAACCCTAATAAAAACCTTCACTTTTTTCAGGAAAGACTAGTAGTTTTTAACAGGACTTCGTGCAATAAATTGTACCGATTGGGCAAGAACTAGAATGAGCAAGCTAGACCATCTTTAAAAAAAAGGTCTTAGCTGATTTTCATCAAAAGTACTCGATGATATTTGCATCAGATTGGAAGATATGAATTTTTCAAGGAAAAATATCACAAAATTTTTTGGCACTACGTCACATTCCTTCCAAGCATGATATCTCGACGACCATAGCTCCAAATAGAGCAAGGTCAGGACTGTTGGAAACTAGACATCAAGAGCTATCCGTGCATATAAAATTTGAAGAAAATTGAAATCAGAAAGGCCTCCAAACAGCCGCACAAAGATCGGGCCAGAAATCGAAAAAAGATGAAAAAAGGCTGATGAGGTGGCAAAAAAGGTGAAAAAAGGCTGATACACTAATGCTACCCGCCCCTTTGCCATGGGCAGCTAGCACTAGTGTATCCTGACACACTAATTCTAGGCTCCCATTTTCTCACCACTCCTATAACCACTCCCCCAATTTTTGTGAAAAATAAGAACAAGTGAGAAAAAAAATAGAGTAATAGAGAGAAAATGTGAGGAAAAGTAAAAAAAAGTAAGGAAATTCTGGAAAAATAGCCTTAGAAAATTCAAACAAAAATTCTCTCTCTTTGCTCTCTCTTTCTCTAGGAAACCCTACACGAAAAGCCTCATCTTTTTCTCTCTTTTTTTGGTAATCTTTGCGGGTAAGGCTGTAGGGATGGGTTAGTTCTTTAATAGCTACACCCATCCCACCCCTTTATTATTTTGCAAACATCATTTCCATATATATAAAATTTGTTCTCTTATCTTGCTTGTTGTTCATAGTTGCTTTATTTTTACTATGCTTGTACATATTGTGTATATATATGTATCTCTTTATTTCAATGTTCATATTATCGTTGTTGGTATACATTTTTTTTTTTTTTGGTATCCCTAGATGGGTATTGGACCATCTCCTGGGCTTTGTATGGGAAGTAACCATAGGAGGAAGAAATCTCATCCCACCTAGGCATCTAGGAATTTTACAATTAATGTTTTTATTTTATGTTATCCCATTTACTTTCAAGCAATCTCAATCCCTTTTTATTTTATGTCATCCCATTTACTTTCAAGCAATCTCTAGCCCCTTTTATTTTATGTCATTTCTTTAATTTCTTGCACATGCCTTCTCCCCCTTTACTTTATTGCTTTCACACACACACACACACACACACACACACACACACTATCTAGACACCTAAAAAAAGATTTTCTATCATCCTTCTTAAATGGTTTTTAATCCTCAAATAAAACACAATATGAGTATGTCTCATAGGAATGGTTGATGGCTTAGAACTTTCATTTCCTTATGACGAGGACCTATAAGGCTTGAAAAAAATTAAAATCTATTTAAGAGAGACTTAAAAAAAGAGGCTTTTTAATCAACCTTTACAATATTTCAGCCCTTTATTTTTATGCTCTTTACTTTTATGTCATATAAATTTCAGCTCTTTACATTCTTGCAATTTAAATTTCTGCACTTTACATTCTTGCCATTTAAATTTCTGCACTTTATTTCCTTGAATTTATTTTCTGCACTTTATTATTGTTGTTTCTTTACATTTCCCATTACTAAAGTTGCCATAAAATAAATATGCATGGGTAAAACATTTCCTCTACACATTGTTCTAAGAAAATGCTTTTTCTAAAATCTTTTCCCGCTTTTTTTCTAAAATGAAAAAGAGTCTTTTTAAAAGAAATGTTTCTCCCTTTTTCTTCTTAAAAGTTTCCAAAACAAAAATCTTTTTCCTTCTAAAGAGTTTTCAAAACAAAAAAAAAAAAAAATTAAACTGCCTTTCATCTTAAAAAAAAAAAAAAAAAATTAAGGGAAACCCGGTATCTTTAAAAAAATAATAATAAAAAATCTGTTTTCTAATACTATTTTCAATTTTTTTTTTTTAAAATCTGTTTTCTAACACTATTTTCAAAATAAAAAATATGTTTTCTAAAACAATTTTCAAAAATAAAAAAATCTGTTTTCTAAAACTGTTTTCTATTTTTTTTTTTTTTTAAATCTGCTTTCTACAAAAATCTGTTTTCAAAATAAAAGAAAATCTTTTTTTTATTTATAAAAAGGGGAATCCGAAACTTTTTCAAAAAAAAAAAAAAAAAGTGCTTTCAAAAATGCTTTTATAAAATTCTTTCAAAAATGCTTTTCCAAAATTATTTTCGAAAGTGCTTTTCCAAAATGTTGTCAAAAATGTTTTTCAAAAACGTTTTAAAAAAGAATGATTCTTCAAAGATACATGTTTTCAAAAAAACACTTTTACCGGGTTAAAGAGAATGGATTTCAAATAGGTGTAAAAAAAAGGGGCCCCCGGGGGGGGGGGGGGGGGTGTGGTTTCTTTGCTTTCCTAAAGAGAGCCGAATTTTTACATAAAATATTTTTTTTTCCCAAAATAAATGTGTTTTACCACGTTGGAGTTCTAAAAAAATAATAAGATATAGAAAAAAAAAATTTGCTCAAAATATCCCAATAGAATCTTTTCAAAAAATGTTCTTTTTCAAAATAATAAATTAACTTTGTAACTTTTTTTTTATTTCAAACCTTTTTCTTAGAATAGTTGTAAGGATTTGTGTTCAAGACTCATTCCTTTGAGCCTTCAAACCCCCTTTAAGCTATCATTTTTCCTACCATTTCTTGGCATTAATTTGCTTTCTTTGTCATCTTTTTTTGCATGATAAAAAAAAAATTATATATATATATATATATATATATTGTGGATGACAACAAGGTGCTACTCTTCCAACTCTTTCTTTTTATAATTATTTTTTATGTTGTAATTTATTTCTGTATAGTACTTAGTATTCACATGCTAGCTATATAGTAAATAATTACTCACATGCTATTGTATAATATACTTGTATGTTTTTTCACATGTTACTTACGTATATACTTTACATATATTGTTTGCAAAAACCTTTTCAAAAAAATAAAAATACCAAGTATTCTATTTCTTCACAAAAAGTTAATGTTTGAAATAAATTAAAATAAGGTAATATTTGCGAATAGGCGTTGTAGATTACTTAACACCTTCTCCACACATAACCAAACTTCCGAGTCCAAGATCTTTGGTTCAAAGATATTTGGTTTGCCTTAATTAATAAACCCTTTAAATTTTGGTTTATTGGATTAGCTAACTTAAAACGACTTAGACTCATAGGTGACTAATCACACCTAATACAAAATCAATGATTAGTGGTGACTCTTAAAATAAAAATAAGAAAAAGGGACTCACACACACACCCCACCATAGCGACACAAGCACACAAAAGTCACATCGCAAGACCCAACGTGTGACTACACCCGAAAATTTCAATTTTTGGGTACGTCCACAACCACAACTACCAAATGAATTTTTTTTTTTTTTTTAGAAGAAAGGCAATTTATATTATTAAGTAAGGCTTTTTAAACCAGCTTGAAGAACAAATTCTAGATTTGGTAGAACATCTTTCATCCAAACTAACAAATAGGGGCAAAAAATTGCTCGATGAGCTAGTGCATGAGCAACTGAATGATTTTAATTGTAGCAACATTTCTAATGAAATATATCTTAATATTAAAACCTATAATGTTTTATATTAGACGTTACTTTTTTATTTTTTTGAGAACACTTTAATAAGACTTTTTGTCTAAACATGTACATGGAGTCTCATTGTTTTGTTTGTTTGTTTGTTTGTTTTTTTTTTTTTTTTTAAGCAATAAAGTACATGCTTCAAATGGTGACCTCAAGAAATTCTCATACAACATTCCAAAAAATCAAATCAATTTTAAAAATGAAAATTTCATTTTATTTTAAAAAAAAATTACCCATAACATGCATGATGCATGGGCGTGATGGATGGATCCTAATGGCTTGATACCACTGAAAATAAAATTGGAAAGAGGAAAAGAATAAGAAGAACAAGGACTGATAAGGATGCTACCCAATCTAGCAAGAAAAGTGCCAAATTGGATAAAAATGTTACCTAATTTGACTGGGATGATGATAGATCTAGATTTTGACTAACATCTAACTCAATTAATTTGCACACAGGGCATTATATTATTGAGGGAAAAACCACCCGACATTATAATTATATATATATATATATAAATCAAATTCAACCACAAAATAAAAGAGCCTAAACAAAATACTAATAAAAAAGAAACTTTCCTATCTAATAATATATAAGACTTACGAAAACACGTACAAAAGTAACAATGAGAAGAATAGAATTGTATATATGGTTAACCCTGTATGTATATAGATATATATCTTTTAATTTTTATTTATATTGATAATTCAACAATATAGTAAGATAAGGGGGATTTGAACTCTAGAGATGTCTTTATTGGAAATCCCAGAAGATGTCAACTAGTTGCAGTACAAGACTTTTGTCAACCAGTTTCCTTTATTCCATTATTATTCCAACAACATTGTGCTGCACTAATCTAAAATGCCAATCAGCACCATCAATTATGTGCAACCCATTCAGCTTTTAACTCATAATTATTGTTGTCAAAGCTTTGATAGAGACCATCCGTTGTAATCGACTGGTAACTTCTTGCATGGCCTGCATCACTGCTGGGATCGAAGGCATGCCAGTTTGCAGTGAAGGAGCCAAATGTCGCAGTGCTGTTAAGTATTTCGTTTCTTGTAACATTCCACTTGTAAACATCATTGTATTTGAGCGAAATCTCAGGTTCACCAGTAATTTGAACCTTGACCGGTGCGGCGCTGGCAGATAAGTCATTTCGAATTTGAATCTCAGGCAACTTAATGTCAGCTGTTTCGGCAATTGTTATGATACTAACCAAGCAAAAGCACAATGCAAAGATGTGGGAGATGGCAAAGAGGCTTAGATTAGTCATTTTCGCAAGCAGATGGTGTTGAAATATTTGGGTATCCTTCCCAGTGGCGTGGTCAAGAATTTATCTTTGGGGTGTTAAATATAAAAATAGATAACTAATTTTTTTTTTTGGTCTAAAATAGTAATGTACTAGTGTCTGAATTACTGTCTTCCCTTTTTTTTTTTTTTTTTGAAGAATAAGTCAATAGTCTAAAACTTGCCTATGAAACTAAATTTTTTAAATTAAATTATCATCCGTTAAGTATAATATCTAAAACTTTTAAAAAATACTAATAATTTAATAATTGCTAAATAAAAGACAAACAATCATTCAAATTTCAATGTATAAAAAAAAATCTAATAAACTACAACCAAATATGTGTTATATTATTTTATCTATAAATTAAATAATAAAAAGTAGTATATTTTAATTATACAGCTACACACTACTTTTTGTAAAAAGAATCTTAACCACACACGTAATTCTCTAGTGGAAGAGAATAAGGATTGATGGGGACTGCAATTATTATTTACTTGTATCAATGTATTGTTACATACATTGTAAATGACGAAGAAGAACTAGAGGAAAGAAATACAGAAAAGAAAGAAATAGAGGCAATGGGGAGAGAGAGAGAGAGAGAGTCACCTGTGGACCTACAGCTGCGACTTCAATCTATCTGCTGCTGCCGTGGTGCAAGTAAGCCCTAGAGGCTGGAAGTGTTAAAATTATATATAGATTTTTTTTACCTTTTATTTGTTGAGATAATTTTTAAAAATAATTATGTGTTCATATTAATATGCTAAATGTATAATTATTGTAGTCATTTTTTGACATTTATTATCACTAATTGGATTGTATCCTATATAAATGAAAGTTATATGTAATGTAATTTTAGAATTTCTTTTATATATTATTTGCTGGGGTATTGGGGGGCCAAAAGGATAAGTGCTCTTTAAAAATTTTTAATTTGGTTAGTATGACTCCAAAATACACATATTTACTATATTTTTTTTTTCCAAAATGGCCCCTTTTGGTCCCAATGTGACTCTGCCACTGATCCTTGCTCTTATATTTATAAGTCAAGAATCAAATGTACATAGATGTATTACGAGAGATTAGAAAAGTGTACACAAACGTGTTATAGGAACATAACTTAGAAAAATGTATATAAGATATAAAATGTACTTATGATAACCTCAGTATTAGAGAACAAAATCTCAGCTATATTTCCAATAAAGTGGTTGCAAACACTTCCCTCTTTATGGCCATACCTTAAAATGATCAAATAACAAGGAAATTTTTTTTTATTTCTTTTTAGAAACCCTAATAAAAAAATCATCCATGAATATTTAAACTTGATTCAAAAACTTATTTTTGAAGCTAAGTAGAGAGACAAAACTTTGTGTAACCATAAAAAAAACCCTACATTTCTTTAACAGCTTAATACACAATATAAACTTGCACTTATCATCAAATCAACAAAATTCTAATTAAACAAAACAAAATTGTATGTCCGATTCTTATATTGGTTGATTATCTGTCGATCATTTGAAATTAATAAATATAAGAATCGCTAGTTTATTTGTGTTGAAGTGGGCCCGTGTGTGGCTTGAATTGCCACAAGCCCAAGTCAAGTCTAAATTCACCTTAGTTGACCGAATCCTATTTGTAATAGGAAACCTTTTTTCTGCCGACTTTAATATATACGTATATATATTGTATTAAGTGCAGCTGTGGAATTTTTAAGAGTAATTCCAATTAACCTAGTGAGCAGCCGCATGAGAGAAAATAAAGAAAAGAGAGGCAGCCAGCTTCTATTCTTATTTTTCTGTGAGAGAGTGCTAGGGTGTAATTGGGATTTGGGTTTCTTGAGGGTGTTCTTGTACACTATTGTATTTTCCCTGATAATAGTGAAATCCCTGCAACTCCGTGGACATAGGCAAATTGCCGAACCACATAAATATTGTCTTATGCGTGTGATTGTTTTTCTTTGGCATGTGTTTTCTCTATTTGTTTTGTTTCTCACAGGTTGGGATTTCGATTAAATTCCCTACAACTGGTATCAGAGCCTATGGTTAGGTTTGAGTGGGAGCAATGGCAAAGGAAGCAGGAAAGGCATCTGGAATAGAAAAGTTCGATGGCACAGACTTTGGATTTTGGAGGATGCAAATCGAGGATTACCTTTATGGGAGGAAGTTGCATCTACTGCTTCTAGGGGAAATACTTGAGGATATAAAGGCTGAGGAATGGGCTCTTCTTGACAGACAGGTATTGGGAGTTATTAGGTTAACCCTGTCTAGGTCTGTTGCATACAATGTTGTAAAGGAGAAGACCACAGCAGATCTGATGAGGGCTTTGTCTGGTATGTATGAAAAGCCGTCAGCAAACAATAAGGTGCACTTGATGAAGAAACTGTTCAATTTGAAGATGGCAGAGAATGCATCAGTAGCACAACATCCAAACGAATTTAACACTATCACAAATCAATTGTTGTCTGTAGAAATTGATTTTGATGATGAGATCCGTGCACTGATCGTTTTGGCTTCTTTGCCAAACAATTAGGAGGCAATGAGGATGGCAATAAGTAATTCTACAGGAAAGGAAAAGCTCAAGTACAATGATATACGAGATTTAATTTTGATTGAGGAGATTCGCCGAAGAGATGCAGGCGAAACCTCAGGATCTAGTTCTGCCCTAAACCTTGAGACAAGAGGCAGAGGTAATGACAGAAATTCAAATCGGGGCAAATCAAAATCCAAAAATTCTAATCGGAACAAAAGTAAATCTAGATCAGGCTAACAAATACAATGCTGGAACTGTGGGAAAACAGGTCATTTTAGGAATCAATGCAAAAGTCCTAAGAAGAAGAATGGAGATGATTCTACTAATACTGTAACAGAAGAGGTACAAGATGCATTACTTCTTGCAGTAGACAGTCCACTTGATGATTGGGTTTGGATTCAGGAGCTTCGTTTCATACCACTCCACACCGAGAAATCATACAGAATTATGCTACAGGTGATTTTGGTAAGGTGTATTTAGCTGATGGTTCAGCCTTGGATGTTGTAGGTATGGGAGACGTCCGGATATTGTTGCCCAATGGATCTATTTGGTTACTGGAGAAGGTTCGACATATTCCTGACCTAAGGAAGAATTTGATTTCTGTTGGACAACTTGATGATGAAGGGCATGCAATACTATTTGTTGGTGGTACTTGGAAGGTTACAAAGGGAGCTAGGGTATTGGCTCGTGGAAAGAAAACCGGTACTCTGTACATGACCTTAAGTCCAAGAGACACAATTGCAATTGCTGATGCAAGTACTGATACAAGCCTATGGTACCATAGACTTGGTCACATGAGTGAGCAAGGGATGAAGATGCTGTTGTCAAAAGAAAAACTACCAGAATTGAAGTCCATTGATTTTGACATGTGTGAAAGTTGCATCTTAGGAAAGCAGAAAAAGGTGAGTTTCTTGAAAACTGGTAGGACACCGAAGGCTGAAAAATTGGAATTAGTACATACTAATTTGTGGGGGCCTTCTCCGGTTGCATCCCTTGGAGGTTCAAGGTACTACATCACTTTCATTAATGACTCAAGCAGAAAGGTATGGGTTTATTTTCTAAAAAATAAATCTAATGTATTTGAAACTTTTAAGAAGTGGAAGGCCATGGTTAAGACAAAAACAGGTTTGAAAGTAAAATGTTTGAGGTCAGATAATGGAGGAGAGTACATAGATGGAGGGTTCAGTGAGTATTGTACTGCACAGGGAATTAGGATGGAGAAGACCATTCCTGGGACACTACAGCAGAATGGTGTGGCTGAGCGCATGAACAGAACTCTCAATGAGCGTGCTAGGAGTATGAGGTTGCATGCTGGACTACCAAAAACTTTTTGAGCTGATACTATTAGCACTGCAGCTTACCTGATAAACCGAGGACCATCAGTTCCCATGGAGTTCAGACTTCCTGAGGAGGTTTGGAATGGTAAAGAGGTAAAGTTTTCACATTTAAAAGTTTTTGGTTATGTTTCTTATGTTCATATTGATTCTGATGCTCGTAGTAAACTTGATGCAAAGTCTAAAATATGTTTTTTCATTGGCTATGGTGATGAGAAATTTGGCTATAGGTTTTGGGATGAACAAAACAGGAAAATCATCAGAAGTAGAAATATGATATTTAATGAACAGGTTATGTACAAGGACAAGTCAACTGTAGTGTTAGATGTTATAGAGATAGATCAAAAGAAATCTGAGTTTATCAACTTAGATGAATTAACTGAAGGTACTGTCCAGAAAAGGGGTGAAGAAGATAAGGAGAATGTAAATTCACAGGTAGATCTGAGTACACCTGTAGCTGAAGTCCGCAGATCTTCCAGGAATATTAGACCTCCACAGCGTTATTCACCCACTCTAAATTACCTCCTGTTGACTGATGGTGGTGAGCCAAAATGTTATGATGAAGCCTTGCAAGATGAGAATTCAAGCAAGTGGGAGTTAGCCATGAAGGATGAGATGGATTCTTTGTTGGGGAATCAGACATAGGAACTAACTGAATTGCCAGTAGGAAAGAAGGCTTGGCACAACAAGTGGGTATACAGAATAAAGAATGAGCACGATGGTAGCAAACGTTACAAGACCAGATTAGTTGTTAAAGGGTTCCAGCAGAAGGAAGGCATTGACTACACAGAGATATTTTCTCCACTTGTGAAGATGTCAACAACCAGACTGGTATTGGGAATGGTGGCTGCAGAAAACTTACATCTTAAGCAGTTAGATGTGAAGACAGCATTCCTTCATGGTGACTTGGAGGAAGACCTTTACATGATTCAAGTAGAAGGGTTCATTGCTCAAGGACAAGAGAATCTAGTTTGCAAACTGAAAAAGAGCTTGTATGGCCTAAAACAAGCTCCTAGACAGTGGTACAAGAAATTTGACAGTTTTATGCATAGAATTGGGTTCAAGAGATGTAAAGCTGATCACTGT
The DNA here is from genome assembly GCF_001633185.2 of Quercus lobata. Lineage (NCBI taxonomy): Eukaryota > Viridiplantae > Streptophyta > Magnoliopsida > Fagales > Fagaceae > Quercus > Quercus lobata. Next base: position 30,984,472 of record NC_044907.1, on the reverse strand, counting down.
TGCCATGTTAAGTCTTTTGACAATTCTTACATCATATTACTGTTGTATGTGGATGATATGCTTATTGCAGGGTTTAGCATTGAGGAGATAAATAATCTGAAGAAGCAATTTTCCAAACAGTTTGCAATGAAGGATTTGGGAGCTACAAAGCAAATCTTTGGTATGAGAATCATTAGAGACAAGGCTAATGGTACATTGAAACTTTCACAGTCAGAGTATGTGAAGAAAGTTCTCAGCAGGTTCAACATGAATGAAACTAAACCAGTGAGCACACCCTTGGGTAGTCATTTCAAACTAAGTAAAGAACAATCACCGAAAACAGAAGAAGAAAGGGACCATATGAGCAAGGTGCCCTATGTCTCAGCTATTGGCAGCTTGATGTATGCTATGGTGTGTACAAGACCAGACATTGCACATGCAGTGGGAGTTATGAGCAGATTCATGAGTAGGCCTGGAAAGCAGCATTGGGAGGCAGTCAAGTGGATTCTGAGATATCTGAAGGGTTCATCAGATACATGTCTTTACTTCACAGGTGCAAGTTTGAAACTGCAAGGTTATGTAGATGCTGATTTTGCTGGTGATATTGATAGTAGAAAGAGTACTACAGGGTTTGTTTTGACTCTAGGTGTTACAGCTATATCATGAGCTTCAAATCTACAGAAGATTGTTACTTTGTCTACTACAGAAGCTAAGTATGTTGCAGCAACTGAAGCTGGAAAGGAGATGATTTGGCTACATGGTTTCTTAGATGAATTGGGTAAGAAGCAGAAGATTGGCATTCTACACAGTGACAGTCATAGTGCAATCTTTCTTGCCAAAAATTCAGCTTTTCATTCAAAGTCGAAGCATATACAAGCAAAATACCACTTTATCTGTTACCTTGTTGAAGATAAACTGGTAATACTTGAGAAGATTTGTGGATCTAAGAACCCGGCAGACATGATGACTAAGGGTGTCACTATTGAGAAGTTGAAGTTATGTGCAGCTTCAATTGGTCTTCTAGCTTGAGGATAGGAGGATGAGTTGCAGGGATGAGAGATTGTGTTATGGAGGATTGTGGTTAATATTTGCAACTTGTGAGCCCTTAAGGGCTAAGGTGAAGCTGATGGAGGAGTTTGCTAGTGTAGCTTGATCAATTCAAGCCAAGGTGGAGATTTGTTGAAGTGGGCCCATGTGTGGCTTGAATTGCCACAAGCCCAAGTCAAGTCTAAATTCACCTTAGTTGACCGAATCCTATTTGTAATAGGAAACCTTTTTTCTACCAACTTTAATATATATATATTGTATTAAGTGCAGCTGTGGAATTTTTAAGAGTAATTCCAATTAACCTAGTGAGCAGCCGCATGAGAGAAAATAAAGAAAAGAGATACAGCCAGCTTCTATTCTTATTTTTCTGTGAGAGAGTGCTAGAGAATAATTGGGATTTGGGTTTCTTGAAAGTGTTCTTGTACACTATTGTATTTTCCCTGATAATAGTGAAATCCCTGCAACTCCGTGGACGTAGGCGAAATGCCAAACCACGTAAATATTATCTAGTGCGTGTGATTGTTTTTCTTTGGCATGTGTTTTCTCTATTTATTTTGTTTCTCACAGGTTGGGATTTTGATTAAATTCCCTACAATTTGTTCATATTTTGTATCATATATATATATATATATATATATATAACCAAAGCTGAGAGAAGATGCAATTAGATCTCAACTTGGGGTCTAATTTTAAGCCATGTGTCTCATCCAATTTTTTTAATTTTAGTGAAATTATTTACCACACTACAAAAATCGAGGAGTCCAATTTAGTTTTCTTAATTTTTTGTGCTAAATAAGTTATTAAGAGAGAAAACCAGAGAATCAAAATTAAATATTAAAAAAAAAATCACCATCGTTGATTAACTTTTCTTATATTATTATTATTATAATGGTTGGAGAAACTAAAATTGAGAATGTCATAGATAACAATTTAAATGATTTTTTTTCCATTTATTTCAAATAAACTTATATTTATTTTATTAGTAGTTGTTTATATTTTCAAATGAATAAACATTATATATATTACATGTAAACTTGGTAAAATTTTAATATGCATTTAGTTATGCTTATTTGTATAAAATTGAAGATGTTTGACTTTTGGTTATACTCATAATATTTTGCCACATAAGTTTTTGATGCCACACAATTTTTCATGTCAATATTCTAAATAATATATTGAATTAATTGAATTTAAATTCTAATATATGTTTAAACACTTAATTTGAATCTTGCCCCATCATATTTTTCTTAAATGATAAAATAAATAGTTTCATATATAAAAAATAATAAATATCCATTATTAATTACAATGATTTTTTATATAATAGTTCCATTTAAAAATACAATCAAAATAAATATATGTTGATGTTATGAATATCGTTTCAGATTCCATTTCAATTTGTCCATTGGAACAAACCATTTCGATATATACCAGCCTATTTCAGCATACCATTTCAGGGTTGTTGCCAAAACTTTATATATATATATATATATATATATATAACTAAGTCTACTTCAAATGATATTATACCATATCAAATTATTAATTCAAAATCAAACATGGAACATTCTTAATATTATCGTTACAAAATACAAATATATAACATGTCATATATATATATATAGAGAGAGAGAGAGAGAGAGAGAGAGAGAGTAATGAAGAAAAAAAAAACTCATGTCATATGTGAGTTAAGCAAACAAGAAAACACATTGTTAAAGGAAAATAATAATAAAATGTCATATGTGAGTGAATTAATAAAAAAATGGGTTTGGGAAAAGAAAATAATGATTAAGTAATAAAAAAATGGTTTAACAAAAATATAATGATTTGTTTACATACCTACCGAAATCACCTTACTGGGTGAGATTTAGTGGAATGGACCAAAGCAGGTGGTATGAAACAAAATTTAGAATGAAATGGAATAGAAGGGTGATTCGTACCGGTTAATTAATTGAAATAGAAAATTCTAGCCATTTCAGGCAGAATGGGTAGAATTGATAGCAATACTGTTGATAACTATCACAATTTTCAAATTCCATATTCATATATACAAAATAAAAGAGAAAAGAGATATTGTTTACGTAAATATATTACTTAAAAGTATAAATAAGGCATTATAACACTAATATATTCTTTCGAAAAACAATTTCTTGATTTTATTTTCATAATGAATCAGATTTACTAAATTTGGTTCCCTTATTGCATTGAATTTAATCATATTTAAACATTTCTTGGATCTGTAGCTCATTGTAACTTTTGATCAAAATCATTTAGTTGTTTGTCAAAAATTTTGTAGCTCAACTAACACCTTCTTTAGGTGTTTCCAACGAAAATGTTCAGGGCTCAAATTCCCCTTTCCTATTGTTACAATTGAATTTTTAAAATAATAAAAATAAGGGCAAATTACAACTTACCCACCTGTGATTTGGCTAAAATTTAAGTTGTATACCTGTAGTTTAAAATTTGACACTTTACCCACCTGAAGTTTGACCAAAATTTAAGTTGTCTATCTGTAGTTTGAAATCTTATGATGCAAGTGTTTGTTGGATTCTTTTTTATATTATTTGATCATGTATTTTTATTTTTATTTTTTTGTGTGTTTTTGGAGGAGAGAGACGTAAAACTGGAGCAAAACTATATATTTAGCCCTGTTTTTAATAGAGATGAGTTACGGAAATCTAACTCAGTTAACCTCAAGCAGGTAAAGTGTCAAATTTCAAACAACAGGTAGGCAACTTAAATTTCGTCCAAATCATAGGTGGATAAGTTATAATTTGCCCTAAAAATAAAAATAAAAACCCTAGCAACATTAAATCAGCACAAGAAGAATATGGGGAATTTATCAACATCCTCAATGGAAGGGCATAAGCAATAGTCGCTCACAGTGGTAATGTTTGATCTTTTCCTAGGAAAAACCTGTTTTTGAATTATCCCATTCCATGCTTGTTTTTTTTTTTTTTTTTTTTTTGAAACTGGAACCAATATCATTAATTTAGAAAAGAAGAATCCAAATACAACGCATCCACAGTAGGTGGAGGATCCTCCTCCAACCAAACAATTTCATTGTCAAGTAATCTAGCAAACCTAGCCAAAGAATGAGCAACACCATTAGCACTACGCCTAATACAATTATAAGAGATGGACCTGAAACCTGTAGCCAAACACCAGATGTCTTCATAGATTAAGCCAAGTCGTGATAGGTCAGGTTGGGCCTAAGAAATCATCTTCATCACCAAAGCATTATCGCCTTCCAGTACTATCTCTGTAAAACCCACATCAATGGCAAACTCAAGCGCTTTACGGCACGCCATCACTTCTACCTCCTCACTGTCACGCACAGCTCCTCCTCGTGCCGCTAAAGCAGCCATGATGTCACCCTTTTCATTCCTAATCACCGCCCCATAACCTAATGCAGCACCCTCATCAAAACAAGCACCGTCGAAGTTCAGCTTGAAAAACATTTCTGGTGGAGGCTGCCATGTCTGCTGCACTGGACCATGATTCAGAATAGGCACATGCAAAGAGTCTTGTGCATCCGTATACTCCTTCAAATAGTCAACTGCACGTTGGGCTGATCTTGAGGGATGCTGGAAAACCCCTCCATGAATAACCGTATTCCTTTGGTGCCATATCAACCAACAAGTAATCCAGAACAGATTCCATTCCTCCTCGGAAAGCTTCACCAGAAGACCTGTGACCAACTGCAAAAAATCATTTTGTGCTGTACCAGATTTCTGAAGTCTACCCAAGCTCCCAGCCCAAACATCTTGTGCCGCTCCACAACCCCAAAGAACATGCAGAATCGTTTCAGTTTCTTGATGACAGAGACAACAACGTGCATTCTCCATCACCCTTCTTCGAATAAGATTATCTTGTGTGGGCAGAATATTAAGACACGCCCTCCATGAAAAAATCTTTATCTTGCTTGGAACAACTGCTTTCCACAGACATGACCAAAGAAACCCAAGTGCTCTGTGCTCTGAAGACTCCCCAACATTTAACTCATCCTTCCTTAATTGTTTTGCCACAAAATACCCAGACCGAACAGTATATCTGCCTCTTTTTGTAAAAGACCAAACCAACCCATCCTGAGCAACCCGCCTACTTAAAGGAACTTGAAGTATCGCTTCCGCATCAAGCTGGTGAAACAAGGCCATTATTCTTTCTCTATCCCACTGATGAGTCTGCCAATCAACTAAATCAGATACTCTCCATTCCCAAATTTCCTCCTCTAGTGGAAACAATATTTTTTTTGTTGGATGGTTTGGTAGCCAGCAATCTTTAAGCACACGAATTGAAGCCCCATTTCCTACTCTCCAATAACACCCTTTCTTCAAAATTGGTTGAGCTGCTAACAAACTTTTCCAAACATAAGAGCTATTTTGGCAATCCGTAGCATCAAGAAAATCACACCGCGGAAAATATTTGGCTTTAAAACACCTGTACAACAAAGAGCCTTTATCCTGTAACAACCTCCAACCCTGTTTTGCTAGCATAGCTAAATTAAATGATTTTAAGTCTTTGAAGCCCATTCCACCCTCTGTCTTTGGCTGCGTTAAAAAACTCCAACTTTTCCAGTGGATTTTCCTTTCCTCCCCAACCTGGCCCCACCAAAATCTAGCACACATAGAGTCCAACTCATCACATAATTTCCCCGGCAACTGAAACACCCCCATGGTATACGTGGGAATGGGTTGAGCCACAGCTTTTATAAGAACTTCCTTGCCAGCCTTAGAAAGCATTTTCCCCTTCCAACCCTGCAATTTCCTCCAAACCCTCTCCTTCAGGAAAGCAAAAGTCTCATATTTTCTTCGTCCTATCAAAGTAGGCAGCCCTAGATAATTATCAAACCTCGCCACTTCCTTAACCTTTAATTTGTCAATGATCCATGTTTTCTGCTCCATAGACACATTACTACTGAAATAAGCAGAGGACTTCTCAAGATTTATACATTGGCCCGAGGCTTCAGCATACAACTGTAGGGTATCAGACACCACCTGCACTTCATCGTTATTAGCTTGACAAAAAATCAAAGAATCATCAGCAAAGAGCAAATTAGAGATAGACGGGCATTTCGACATAAAGCCACCCCATGTAGTCGTCCTTCAAGCTCTTTTCTAGCAAGAAGTGAAGTAAAACCTTAAGCACATAACAGAAACAAATAAGGGGATAGCGGATCTCCTTGACGAATACCCCTAGAAGGAGTGATATTCCCATAAGCTTTCCCATTTATTCAGACAGAAAATGAGGGTGTAGTGACACAACTCATGACCCTATCAACCCAAATCTCCGAAAACCCCAATTTAAGCATCATGCCTTTAAGAAAACCCCACTCCACCCTATCATAGGCCTTACTTACATCTAGTTTAAGAGCTAAAGCCCCCTTCTTCCCCTTCTTTCGACTATGCATGGCATGCAATGTCTCATAGGCAACCAGCACATTATCAGTGATAAGGTGTCCAGGTACAAAAGCACTCTGAGTGGGGGAAATTAACTGTGGCAAAATCAGTTTCAACCTATTCGCCAAAACCTTAGAAATAATTTTATAAATCACGTTGCAAAGGCTAATAGGCCTGAAATCTGCCATTTTCTCCGGTTTCTTAACTTTAGGAATTAAAACTATATGAGTATAGTTAATATCAGATACCATATGACCAGTATGCAAAAAATCTAACACAGTCTCAGTCACCTCAAGGCCAACAATACGCCAAAATTTTTGATAGAAAAGGGCATTCATACCATCGGGTCCAGGAGCCTTTGTTGGTCCCATCTGAAACAACGCTGTTCTAACTTCCTCACTACTGAACGGCCTGGATAGCACCTCCAACATATCAGCAGACATCCTCCAGTGAACCGCATCAAGGCATTCCTCTATTCTGTCACAAGTACCTGCTTTAAAAATATTCATGAAATAGTTAGAAGCTACCTCTGCTACCTCCTCCACCTCATCCACCCAATCCCCATCAGCATTCTTTATTCCCTCAATAAAATTCCTGCGCCTTCGTTGAGAAGCCTTGGAGTGAAAAAATTTAGTATTCCTGTCTCCATACTTTAACCATGACACCCTGGATCTTTGACGCCAAAAAACCTCTTGCTTTAATAATAAATCATCCAAATGTTTACTCAGTAAAAGAAATTCATTCCTGCTTTCTTCAGTCATTTCGCTAGCATTCAAAAGCTCCAGCTTCTTCTGTAATCTTTTAATCTCCTCTGTTTCAGGTTTAGTTTTAGAAGAACCCCATGCATGCAACTCAGCCCCACAACTTTGGATTTGGTCCCTCAAACCACTCAACCCCAAGCTACCATGCCCTCCTTTTGTCCATGCCTCCAAAACGGCCTCCTCACAATCATCCCACATTAACCAGCACTCCTCAAATTGAAACCACTAGCCCCTCTACCCCTTACCCGCCTATCATTCATGGTTGCTAATAGAATAGGAATGTGATCAGAAGCATGGCTAAATAAATGGGAAACCAAACTTGCAGGGAACTTTTCAAACTAGCTTTCATTAGCCGTAGCTCTATCCAACCTTTGCTTTGTATGAGCTAAACCTGGCCGTCTATTTGTCCATGTGAACTTATGCCCAGTGAAACCTAAGTCTTTCAACTCACAATTGTCCAACGCAACTCGAAAATCCTCCATCTGATTAAAGTAAGGCGCATTAACACTCTGTTTTTCCGAAGCATGAAGTATTGCATTGAAATCCCCAATGCAACACCAAGGACCCTCAACAAAAGTCTTTAAATGAGATAACATTGCCCGTGACTTCCTTTTTTCATTCGCTTCAGGCCACCCATAGAATCCAGTCAAATGCCACACAAAACCATCAGTTCCACCACTTTAGCCAAAATGTGATTGTCAGTAAAATTAACCACATCCAAATTCACTTCCTCCTTCCACATCAAGGCCAAACCTCCGCCCGAATTTGGCTTTTTCACTATCAACTTATTTCTAAAAGGCACGTCACCACAATGTTGCTCAAAACCACTTCGATCTAACCTTGTTTCCATTAAGAAACAAATATCAGGATCTTGTTCCCTCACTAATTTGTGAAGGCTTTGAACTGTCCAAAGGTTCCCAAGCCCTTGGCAGTTCCAGCTTAAAATCCTCATTGCTCTCGGCAAGGGTGTTGCAACACCCCCGCCGCTTCAACAATTTCAGAATCATCCCAACCCTTTACTTTCTTCTCTGCACGCTCATCACTTTTGTCATGCAAATCCAGCTGCATTCCCTGACTGCCTCTCTTCCCCAAGATAGTCTTTGCCCCTTCTTTGAATAAATCCACAGGGCCCAACTCCATACGTGTAAGCCTTGTCCACTTGCTTTGTTTCTCTATTCTTTGAGGCCCACTAGCTTTAATCTGCTGCCTATTACCTTGAGCATCAACTTGGTCCATAAGCCCCTTAATATCAAGCTTGTTCATAGGCCCAAAGAAATCCCCAAGCCCCTCCATACTTGGGCTTTGATCATCAACCCCAACCGTAGGCCCAACCATCCCTTCCTGCTCCATGATCTCCATAAGCTTCGCTCCATGAATCACGGAATTTGGCAGCAGACTTTCTGGAAGAATCCCGTGTTTCCCGGCCAGACCAGCATCTTGTTGTGTCATGCGAACCCTACCACCAACGCCCCCGCCGCCGCCGTCATCCTCATCCCGTGCCTTGCCACTCCCCTGCTGTGAACTAACCGGTTCAGTCTCCGTTGCGCGTTCAGTTTCGTCCCGATACCGTCCTCGACTATTTGGTGATCGTACTCTGCTCCCAGTAGCCCTCATCCAGTCCCCATATTGACAATCTGCCTCCTCGCCATTCTTAGTTGCACCAAAATGTTGGGCACAATGTCGAAGGTCATGCCCAAGCAATCCGCAGTAATGGCAAAACAGAGCAAGACGCTCATATTTGAAAGTAACCCAATACTTCTGCCCAATCAAATCTGCTAAAAGGCCCCTCTCCGAAGAGGTTTCAATAACGGAAGAGCAACCTTTACGCGCATGAAAAAGTTTGGGATGTCCTGCTGCCGTCGCTTTTCCACATCCTCCACAACACCTAGCCGTCCACCCACTGCCTCGGCCACTGACAGAGAAGCCATGTCAAACGGCGCCCCCCATACTTGCACCCAAAGGGAGGCCGTCTCAAACCTCACATTGGCAGCAGTCATCCCTGGTTTTCACCGAACCAGTAATAACACTTGGTTATCAAAAGTCCATGGCCCTCCTTTTAAGACCCTATTCATATCAAACTCTGAATTAAAATTGAACTGGAAAAGATTTGCCCCAACCTCTACCACTTGTACCCGATTCTCCAAACCCCATGCCCGTTTAATAGTTCCTTGAGCAGCCCTTTTATTAAAAGACCTACACGTGAGGAACTTCCCCAGCAAACTCTGAAAGCAACTCTCAATCTTTGCTATCCGTCCTTCATCCGATATAGGGATAACCTCCTCCTCGTCAGTAGTCAGCTTCATGTTTTCTAGAATACTACTCACATCGTCCTCCATGATTCAAAGAAGATGGCACCGAAAAAAGAAAGAAAGAAAAAATCAAACCCTTAGAGGAACTAAGGGAGGAAGAACCTCGTACGGGAACGAGAGGGAGCGCTCTTACCCTAGAGGAGAAAACTTATTAAATTGTTTTGAAAGTCGAGTAAATTAATTGACACAACAACTAACTCCATCCCATACTTGTTGAGTTGTTGTAAAGGGAAAATTAATTATTAAAAAAAAAAAAAAAAGGACCACCACCATAGAGAGACCATGATAATTGTTTGCTTACTTGCTAAATGGCCAATGTAACTCCCAATTTCCAAATACGAGATCAGAATATCTTACAGTCTCACTTGCCACAAATTAAGGACACTTTGAATTAAAACATAAAAGCATATACTATGTAAAATTTTTAATTTTCATAGTCCCAATCAAACTAATGAGCATTTGCATTCGTTTTCTTGTTGAAATTTTATTTACTCAAAGGTTTTTTTTTTTTTTTTTAAAGGAGATTATTTGCTCAAAGTTAACAAAAAGTACAATTGTAATTGTAAAAGAAAGTGGGAAAGCATCCCCTCTAATTCCCTTATACTTTAAGCTGGATGAGCGGTTTTTTTTTTTTTTTTAGAAAAAAATTTTCATTCATTAATTCTTGAAATTGAATTGAATCCAAGTACAAAGCCTCCAATGCTAGAGGAGGGAAATCCTCAATCCGAATTACAAAATTTGAAACATTTTTAGCATACCTAGCCAAAGAGTGAGCAACTAAATTCACTACACGACCGATTCATCTAATCTCCATCCATCCAAAACCAGAATAGAGCCATTTAACATCCTCCAAAATATGGCCCAGATGAGAGAGATGAGGGCCAAGTACTGTGAGATATTTCATAATATTTGGCATTGTCACCTATAATGGCGAACTCAATAAACCCAACTTTTATAACAAACTCAATTGCTTTTTTGCATGCAAAGAGCTTGGCTTCCTCTCACTATCAACAACAAAGGGGGGTCCTTTTCTTGGTAGAGAAGTTGATGATGCACAAAAATTGTCATTGAGCTGATAGTCCTCGAATGCTCCAATGGGTACTTGAAGAACAAGAGACCAATAATCTAACAGAGAGCACCGGTGTGGTACCAACCAAAGATTCTCCGAAGATCAAGTCAATGAATGAAAAATCTCTAAGAACTCTATAGTAAGAGAACTAGGAAATTTATGCGTACCTGGGAGAGGAGCAGACTCAATGCTTATAGAGTGGGGAGTAGTGAATCAAGATCCCCTGTATGTAGGGAACTTTCCATGTAGAGAAGATCTGAGGCTAGGGTTTTTGAGATTTTAGGGCGTTTTTTCCATATGGGGAAGATATGGACGTGTCGAAGGGTCTTTGGACGTAATGCGCAAGATATTTCCTTATGGGGACTTATGCGTGGGGATCACGTAAAGAATTATAGGACCCACTACTTTTGTCCGTCAGCACATAAACAAGGAGACAAGAACCTGACTGCCCATCGGCTTCCAATCGTCGAGCATTTTCCATCTGCTGCTATGACAGGTTCGAGAGACTGCGACAACGAATGCATGGATCGGACCGTCGACCTTGAGGTTGTTTAGTTAGACAGATGGAGGGAGGACTATTTAGGACAGATGGATAACAATATTTCTTGCTAGACAAAAATGCCCTAATTAGCTGCCCCCTACTCCGTGATCTGTCGGGGTAGTTGAAGGGTTATGAAGTAAAGAGAATATTATTTTATTCAATGCTCCTCATCCCGATGTCTGATGTCATAAATGAGGGGCAGTAAGGTCTTCGTAGTTTGCAGAGTGACACGTGGCGCCTTGAGATTTGTGGAAATGAAACGTCATGTCGCTTTGTTTTCTATGCCCTTTTCATCCTATAAATATGTTTGTATTTTTCCTTAAGTTCAGTTTTTATTTTCGTAGAGAATTCTACCCAGAGCTCTCGCATCAACATCAATCGTCCATCCGCCTCTATTCATCCGTCATTTCGGTTGTTCCATCCGTGTATAAACCCCCAACCATCATCTTTCTCCAGGTAGGTTTTTGTTCATTTTTCGTTTTATTCTTTGTATCCGTCTTCCCTTTGCCCTTGGTCTAGTATTTAGTTTGAGTGACCGCCTAGTTTCTTATGTGTCACTTGTAGGTGAGAGAATGTCAAGAGGTAGTAAAGCGACAATCGGTCATATCCCGTCCCTCCATTCAAATGACGAAGATGTTCATCTGTCGAGAAGTGTTCCTTTGAACAGAGGAGTGGATGGGTTCCTTGGAAAGGGAGCCGTCAGCTCATCTTTTAGAAAATGAGATAGAGGGAGAGCTGGATAAAGAGATTGAAGGGGAAGGAGAGTATGAGTATGACGAAGAGGACCGAGAAAAGGGGGAGGATGAAGAGGAAGAGGACAGTGAGGAAGTAGACGGGGAGGGAGAGGAAAAGGCTGTAGCCCCTGGTTCGTCGGGTGATGACTATAGGCCATTCATCCTTCACAGTATTTCATCTGTAAATGACTTTCTCTCAAAGATGTCAGATAGGGTTTTCAATAATTTGTGCCCTCGTTATCAAATACCAGACGATGTCCCTACTAGGATGGCGGGTAAAAAAGAGAAGTGCTACTCTGGCCAAACCGCGGACGTCGGTTTTTACGAGGTTGTTTTTATGGCCAGTCTGAGGTTACCTTTCACAAAATTACACCGACGATTGGCTAACTATCTAGGAGTGTCCGTTTGCCATATTTACCCTAATGCTTGGAGAATCTTTCTAAAGGCAGAGATATTATGGGGTCAAATGAGTGGAGGTCTCCATCGCCTTACTCTATGCGAATTCTTTGTTTGTTATAAACCTCAACAAATCGTTGGCTCCAAAGGTTTTTATGATTTCATCATCCGTAAGGTGGCATTGAAGTTAGTGACGGACATCCCCGACTCCAACCGTGATTGGAAGAGCCGTTACTTTTTGTTCAAGGCTCAAATTAGGTGTGTAGACCCGACGAATGGGATAGTATAGAGGACGAGTACAACAATACCTAGGGTATCTTGAATAAGTCATGTGAGTCGTCCGGCTACCCTTGATCCATCTGTGTTTCACACATTTTACTAATCCATCGTGTTTTCTTTTTTCAGCTCAGGTACGTCTGTCCATTACTGAGGAAGAAGTTGATTTTCTTCAACGCATCCTTGCTATTCCCCTTGAGTGTAGGAGTTGGAAAAAACTCATCACTCTAGATAGCTTGCACGCTTTTTATAGGGGTCCTGTTCCAATGGATGAAGCAAGAAGGCTAAACGCTTAATCCAGACGTTGTAAATGTCCTTTATTTTCATCTATCCGTCACTTTTCCAGTAGATTCGTCGCTCTTACCCTTTTGTCTTTCAGAGATGGATTTAAGGACCAAGAGGGCTTTGGATGTAAATGATAGGCTACAAACTGAATGACCCCTTGTGATAGAAATTAATTAATTAATTAGCCAAGTTATTAATTAATCAATTTATCATGCAAACGCGTGGTAGCACAAACAAATCACCAATAAACTAAATATGCAGCGGAAAATAAATAACACGGTGATTTATTTACGAATGGGGAAAACCTAACGGCAAAAACCCCACCGGGTGATTTTCAGGTCACCACTCCCGAAACTCCACTATTATCACAACAAGCGGTTACAAGTAAATGAATCCAAGTACCTTACCAACCTACAATTGAACCTTTACCCCAATATCCAATTGGACTTGTTCTGTAGTGACAGTTCCCCTTTCAGATGCACGACTCCCAGTACGTGACTAACCAATTGCGCAAATCTCAGTATGCGACTTCAATCACCAACTAAGAAGGTTGTGGTTGCAAATTTCTTCAGTTCATCCACACGATAAAGATCAAGAAGATGCTTGGTCACAAAGCCCTACGGTGCACATACACAACAACTTCTTCAAGAGAAAGAGATGAACTAGGGCAAGAACTTCGTCTCCAGTCACAATTTGCTTGAACCGAGTTTGCTCAATGCTTGTGTAACTTGTGAACACTTTGACGGCCCTTAAACTGATCCTTTTATATGTCTAGGGTTAGGAGAAAAGAAAGCCCAAAGACAAATTCACGGATCCCAAGAAAATCATATTGAAATTCTGAAAATATTAAACCTCGACAGATAGCAGCTGTCGAGTAGCTGTCGAGCAAATGTCGAGCACACCGAATGAAGAACAGCTTCCTTAAGCTCGATAGATGCAGCTGTCGGCTAGTTGTCGAGCTTTAATGATTTTGCACTCTGAACTTGTTTTCTTGAATAGACTTGAAAGCTTCAATACGTGATCTTGAAACAAGGTTTCTTGAAGTATTTAAAACATCCTAAATCTACCCAAATACAAATAAAGTGCGTTTTGTCAAAAGATAAGTCAATTACATAAAATCAAGACATATGTTCTTAACATGTGAAACACATATGTCCTAACAGTAAAGAAAGCTGCAGCCCTTCAGATCAAGGCAGGCAGCTTGTCGACCCCTATTGCCAAGACAAGCCAGAAGAGGAAGAATCAGGGTGATAGAGACTGCTCATTGAAAAAGGTGGTCAATCAGCCCATCAATTTGGGCCCGTCGGTTTCTCAAGCTACGCCCAATCCCCCTCGACACGGAGTGGGTAAGGGTTTGATGATGGCTCACGATCCTATCATCAACGAGCCCGTCACCCCCTTTACTCTACTAGTGAAGGACAAGCAGCATGCCGTCTAGACGAGGTACTCCATCATCAAGAATCCTAATCTTAACGAGTGTTCGGAGCATGAGACGGACGCTCTGGAGGACTCACCTTTTTGACTTGATGAGGGTAAGTATTTTATTCGTACTTTTTGTTTTGTCATGTGTTGTTTTGGTGCTAATTGTCTATCTTCTACCAATCCTCTGTAAGGATGCGTGCACTCCAAATCTGGTGTGCTACTAAGAAGTCGTCGTTAAGCACTTGAGGACCCGTCTGGAGAAGGAGTTTGCCTAGCTAAAGAAGTACAAGGAGGGGGCATGGACTTTCAATAATGAAGTCAAAGTCTTGATGGAGCAAGTGAAGAAACTCGATGATGCTACCTGTTGGGCTGAGGAGTTGACGGAGGCTAATGCCATCCTGATGGCAGAGGTGACTTCTCTTTGTGAATCCATAGACAAAGTGAAGGCCGACGCCGTCGAGGAGTACAAGGACTCACAGCCATTCTTCAACTTGTTAGGGTCTCAATACGGGGAGGGCTTTGAGGACTTCCAGAAGCAAGCCGTCACTCTCTTCCCTAACATGGATTTTCACCCGTCCAGATCAAGCTTACTGTTCCTCTAACTCCCAGGCCAGAAGACGAGGTTGTTGAAGTTGACAATGGGGAAGGGGACATTCCTGAGAACATCGTCGCTCCTCAAGCGATTGAAGGCAACGGCTAACCTCAAGTTGAAGAGCCGACTGTTAATGCGGAAAATGCGGCCCCTACTACTTAAGAATGGAAAATGTACCTTTTTTTTAATCCCAATTAGAGAACAATATGGGTGCCTTGTTTTGGCCTGTATGACACTTTATTTCTATCTTGGAATCTATTGCCATCTTTGTTTTCCACATGTTTGTGCTAGAACTTTTAACTTCAATTTTACGTCTACCCTGATTCATAAATAACCGTTGGTATTCTTGTTTACTTACCATGTGGTGTGACTAAATGTATTCTCAATGGTCTGTCCACCTTGTGGTCAGACTTGATGGCCCGTTTACTTCTAGGGTAGTGCATACTTTAAGATCAACACACCCATCGGTGTCCTTGTGATTCGTCCACCCTGTGGGTAGATCTTAATACATTTTAAGAAAAGGACACCCATCAGTGTCTTAGGCAATTCGTCCACCCCATGAGTAGAACTTGGTAGATTTTGAGACCAGGATACCTATCAGTGTCCCGAGTGACCCATCCACCTTGTGTGTAGGACTTAAATAATTTAGAACAAGGACACCAGTCGGTGTCTTAGGCGATTTGTTCACCCTGTGGGTAGGACTTAATAGATTTTGAGACCAGGATACCCGTCAATGTCCTAGGTGATCCATCCACCTTGTGGGTAGGACTTAAATAATTTAGGACAAGGACACCCGTCGGTGTCTTTGGCGATTCATCCACCTCGTGGGTAGGACTTAGTAGATTTTGAGACCAGGATACCCATTAGTGTCCTAGGTGATCCGTCCACCTTGTGGGTAGGACTTAAAAAATTTTAAGACAATGACACCCATTGGTGTCATAGGGATTCATCCACCCCAAGGGTAGGACTTGGTAGATTTTGAGACCAGGATACTCGTTGGTGTCCCAGGTGATTAGTCCACCCCGTGATTAGGACTTGATAATTTTAAAGACCAGGAGAGTAAATTTTTAATAGAAATGTACAAGCAATATGGAAGGATGTAGATAACATGTCTAATAATCCTCAAGAATCTTATTTCAGTAATCGAAAAATTAGAGTCCTACTTCAAAAAAACCAAAGAAAGCAATAGCACAATTCATAATTGCCTAAATAAAAAAAGAATTGACAACATAGTTTGTAGCTGTCCACTATTGGAAGTATCTCCGCAGGTGCTTGGTGTTCCACGGGTGATGGAGCTTCTACCCATCAAGGGTCTCTAGGTGGTAGGTCCCCTTTCTATGGTAGTCAAATATTCTATAAGGTCCTTCTCAGTTTGGGCCTAATTTCCCCTGTGCAGGGTCTTTAGTGGCTGCCGTCACCTTCCTCAGAACCAAGTCTCCGATTTGGAAATGTCGAGGCTTGACTTTGGCATTGTAATGCTTTGCCATTAGGTCCTGGTAACGCGCAATCTGTTGTTCAGCCGTCGCCCTAACTTCATCTAGAAGGTCTAGCTATAGGCGCATCTCCTCTTCATTTCTTCTTTCGTCATGATGGGATACCCTGTAACTGGTTAGCCTAATCTTTGCCGGGATGACAACTTCTCTTTCGAATGCAAGGCAGAAAGGTGTCTCCCCTGTAGGAGTGCGAACTGTCGTCCGGTATGCCCATAGTACACTCAGTAGTTCGTCCAGCCATACACCCTTTACCCCCTCGAGCTGAGTCTTGATCATCTTGAGTAAGGATCGGTTTGTAACCTCAACTTACCAAATGGCCTGAGGGTGGGTGGGAAAGAAGTAATGATTCTTGATCCCCAACTGTTGGCAGAAATCTCTGAATGTGTCGTTATCGAACTGTTTTCCATTATCAGAGATGAAGACTATAGGGATGCCAAATCAACAAACGATATTTTTCTAGATGAAACTGTGAACATTTCTCCTCGTGATGGTAGCCAAGGGTTTAGCCTCGACCCACTTGGTGAAATAATCAATTCCTACAACAAGGAATTTGATCTGACACATTGCCATGAGGAAGGATCCCATTATGTCGAGCCCCCATTGAGCAAATGGACAGGGAGTGTTCATTGGGGTAAGCTGCTCTGATGGCTGCCGAATGATGTTGTTGAATCATTGGCATTTGTTGCACGCCTTTACGTAGGACAAGTTGTCCTTCTGCATGGTGGGCTAATAGTAAACTGCTTGTATTAGTTTGTGAACCAGCGAGCGCACCCCTGAATGGTTTCCGCATACTCCTTCATAGATTTCCCTCATGACATAGTCCACTTTGCTAGGGACTAAGCATCTCAAATATGGTCAGCTAAAGACCCTTTTGTAAAGGACGTCCCTTATTAGCACGAAACGAGATGACCGCACCTTCAACCTCTGAAAGGCGTTATGATCTTACAAAAGGGTCCCATCCCTAAAATAGGAGATGATAGGCGTTGTCTAATCAGCCTCTGTAGGGAACATCTGTATATCTACTTTGGCAATGGCTGGTGAATTTTGGATGAAAGATAGTACCCGGCCAGTGATAACCATGTGCTCTGCAAATGCCACTTTGGCCAAGCGATCAGCTTACTCATTTTCTCCTTCGAGATCTGTACAAATCTAGCCGAGAACTTCTGGCTTATCCTTTCCTTAACCATGCTCAGATGACTTACGAGTCACTGTGTATGACTACCAACGAAGCCCCTGTTTCTTCATCCAGGTCGAGGCTTGTGAGGACTGCCTTATATTCGGCTTCGTTGTTGGTCATTGGGAACTAAAGGCAGATTGTGCATTCTATCAAGTCTCCTTCAGGTGACTTTAGGACGACTCCAATTCCTCCGGCATGTTGGTTGAACAAGCCATTCATCCGTACCATCCACGTTGCTGGTTCTTCATCCTCATCTTCTTTTACTGTGAACTCAGCAACAAAGTTAGCCAAGGCATGGGCCTTGATCGTAGTCCTTGGTCGATATAGAATATCGAATTTGCTTAGCTTTATTGCCCATAAAACCAACCGTGTGGCTGCCTCTGGATTGTTCAACGCTCTCCGTAACAATTTGTTCATCTGCACCATTATGGTGTATGCCTGGAAGTATAGCCTAAGCTTCCAGGCAGCCGTAACTAGGGCGAAGGCTAGTTTTTCCATCGGGGGGTATCTTTCCTCTGCCCCCTGGAGTGCTCGGCTGGTGTAGTACACCGGCAGCTGTATGCATTTTTCTTCTTGGATGAGGGCCAAACTAACAGTCGTTAGTGATATAGCTAAGTAGAAGGAGAGCTCCTTACCGGTTTTAGATGGACTTAGTAAGGTAGGGGAGGTGAGGTATGTCTTTAGCTCTTCGAAGGCTTCCTAGCATTCGTCGATCCATTCGAAGGCTTTCTTCAATGTCCTGAAAAAAGGCAAGCATTTTTCTGTCACCCTGGAGACGAATCTATTGAGAGCCACAACCCTACCATTTAGGCTTTGTACCTCCTTGACATTCTTTGGTGGTGTCATTTCTAATATGGCCTAAATCTTGTCTGGATTAGCCTCTACGCCTCGCTGCAACACCATGAAGCCTAGGAACTCTCCCGACAATACCCCGAATGCACATTTGCCGGGGTTGAGCTTCATATCATAATGATGCAAGGTATCAAACGTTTCCTATAGATTGTCTAGATGGCTATTTTCCGTCACGCTCTTTATGAGCATGTCGTTTACATATACCTCAACGTTTCGCCCAATCTGTTGGATGAACTTCCTATTCATAAGCCTTTGATATATTGCCCCCACATTCTTCAATTCGAACGGCATGACCTTGTAGCAGAAAAGCCATTGACTCGTGACGAATGAAGTTTTTTCTTGGTCAGCCTCGTCCAACTTGATCTGGTTGTACCCGAAGAAGGCATCCATGAAGCTCAGCAACTGATGCTTGGCCATCGATTCGACGAGGAGATCGATATGTGGAAGCGGGTAGCTGTCCTTCGAGCAGGCTTTGTTTAGGTCAGTGAAGTCTATACAAATCCTCCATTTTCCGTTTGCCTTCTTCACCATTACCACGTTGGCTAACCACTCTAGGTAATATACTTCTTTGATAAAGTCAACTTCTAACAACTTACGAACTACTTCTGCTATGACTTTGTCTTTTTCCTAAGCAAAAAATTTCTTCTTCAATCAAACGAGAGGGAAGGACGGGTTCACATTGAGCTTATGCACCATGACGGTTGAGCTGATTTCTGGCATGTCCTCATGACTCTAGGCGAAAACATCCTGATTATTCCTTAAGAAGAAGGTAAGCTCCTTGCAGACTATTGGGTCCACTTGTGTACCGATACGGGTGATTCAGCCTGAGAGGTCATCATCTAGAGAGATTTCTTCTAAGTCCTCAATAGGTTCCACTGTGACCCGTCATTCCTCAATGTTCAACACCTGAAGGTGATCGTCCATTTCTGGCATCGCCATATAACACTCACGAGCTGCTATTTGGTCTTTGCGTGCTTCTTTCCATATTCTGTTGGGAATTTCACTAGCAGGTGGTATGTAGACGTGGCTGTTTTCCATGCATTGAGTGTAGGTTGCCCAATGATGGTGTTATAGGTAGACGAAAAATCAATGACTAGGAAAATGACTTCTTTGGCGAGTTGTTGAGGGTACTTCCCAATGGTTACCGGTAAGGTGATGGTTCCAACTGGGAAGACCTTGGTACCGTCGAATCCGACCAGTGTATCTGAGGGTAGAAGGCGTTCTTTGTCGATCTTCATCTGCTGGAATGCAGGGTAATAGAGAATATCTGTCGAGCTTCCGTTGTCAACTAATACCCGTTGGGTGTTAAAGTCCGCTATTGATAAATTGATGACTAGCGCATCATCATGTGGATGATGGAGTCGTAGGGTGTCTTCCTTTGTGAAGCTGATGGCCGGGTTATCAACCCTAGTCGCTTTGGGTGGCCATCCCAAAATATGAATGCTTTGTACCTTCTACAAATACATCTTCCTCGCTATCTTGTAAGAGCCAGCTAGTATACTTCCCCTTACTATCATCCTTATCTCCCCAAACGGAGTCCTTGGCCTTTCTTCGACCCGCCGGTTAGGTTCGGGGTCCTTCAGTGGGTTCTCCCTGCCCCTAACGAATTGTTGTGGCTTTTCCTGCTTAATGAAGGCCTCAATCTGCTACTTCAGGTAGTAACACTTGGAAGTGTCATGCCTATGGTCCTGATGAAAGTGGCAGTACTTATTTCTGGGTCTTTTGTTCGGGTCGCTCTTCAACTTATCCAGCCATGTCAGCGTCGCATCCTCCCTTATTCGCATGACGACTTCGTCCAATGGGGCGTTTAAAGGCGTAATATTGGTCATCCTACCGAAGGGGGGTCTTGATCTCCTATAATTCCTTCGATCACTCATCCACGCCAACTTTCTTCCTTTGTCCTAACAGTGATCTTCTTGTCTTTCCCTCTTCTTTGGTTTGTCCCCTCGAGCAATCTTGGCATCTTCCGCATTCATGTATTTAGTAGCCTTATATAACATGTCGATCATTGTTTTCATGTCGTTCTTGTATATGGAGAAGAGGAATTCCCCTGATTGGAGTCCATTGGTGAATGCGGCAACCTCATCAATTAACAGCGCTTCCTTATTGAGGTGAGTCACGTAAGACCTTAAGCTCTCATCATCTCATTACTTGATGTTCAATAGGCTCGCCGATGACCTCTTGTACCTCAAGCCCCTGATAAAGTAGGTGATGAAATGCCCACTCAGTTCCTTGAAAGTGGAGACGGTGTTGGGGACTAGCTTGCTGAACCATATCCTGATGGGTCCCTTAAGCGTGGTGGGGAACGCCCTACATATGATTTCATCTAGAACTCCTTGTAGGTGCACAAGAGTTTTGGAAGACTCCAAATTGCCGAATGGGTCCTGTGAACCATCATATGCCTCCACTGTGGCATTCGAAACTTAGCTAGAAGGGGGAAAGAAGTCACCTATGCTATGAAGGGTAAGTTGGTCCGCTGGATTAGTTCGTCCAAGTTGGTGGATACCCGTCCTCTTAGGGCGTTCATCATCATGTCCATTTTTTCTTTTATTGTCTGCATCTCTTGCGCCATACGCAATGCACCAACTTCTAGTTCGAAAGGACGACTGGTATCTTGCTGGTCCCGTCTGTTGACGACATTGCTTTCCTCTTGGTTGTCCCTTTCTTGGTAATCATTCATCAAGGGACAATTGTTGTCGCGTTCGTCCCTACCATGTCCATCATTTTGATCGTTCGGCTCCTAATCATTCCATTGCTCCAGCTATTATTCCAACTTGTGGTTCCGTTGAGTGAGTCGTACAACCGCTGTGGCAAGGGTTTGCACCTTCCTCTCCAATGCACTGGGCGAGTTCCCGGTCTCTTGGTTGTTAGTAGTCATTGATCGTGTCAAGACCATACAACTCTTTGTCTTTGAAACGGCGATATGGCTTATCACTCGTCCCCACAGACGACGCCAACTGATGATGCACAAAAATCGTTAGTGAGCAGATAGTTCTCGAATGCTCCAATGGGTACCTAAAGAACAAGAGACCAATAATCTAACAGAGAGCACCAATGTGGTACTGACCAAAGATTCTCCGAAGATCAAGTCAGTGAATAAGAAATCTCTAAAAACTCTATAGTGAGAGAACTATGGAATTTCTACGTACTTGGGAGAGGAGGAGACTCGATGCTTATATAGTGGGGAGTAGTGAATCAAGATCCCTTGGATGTAGGGACCTTTCCATGTAGAGAAGATCTAGGGCTAGGGTTTCCGAGATTTTAGGGCATCTTTTCTATATGGAGAAGATATGGACGTGCAGTAGGGTCTTTGGACATGATGCGCAAGATATTTCCTTATGGGGACTTATGTGTGGAGATCACATAAAGAATTATAGGACCCACTACTTTTGTACATAGGCTTAGCCAAACGTCCATCAACACGTAGACAAGGAGACGAGGACCTGACTGGCCATCGGCTTCCAATCGTCGAGTGTTTTCCATTTGCTGCTATGAAAGGTTCAAGGGACTACGATGACAAATGCGTGGATCGTACGGCCAACACTGAGGTTGTTTAGCTAAACGGACAAAGGGAGGACCATCTAGGACGAATGGATGACAATATTTCATGCTAGACGAAAATGCCCTCATCAAAAGTCATCACCTCACCTTTGTAATTTCTAATATTGCCCTAAATGCCTAAAAGGCCCATATTTGAGAACAAAATTGCATTGAATTTATATCGAGTTAATGCTGGTGGTGGCTGCCATGCTTAAGGGGTTATTTGGATGTGTGGAATCAACAGATCGGTGTGGGTTAGCTTAAATTCCTCCAAAAAGTCTCTAGCACGACGGTTAACTATACTTGGTAGGGGAGGCCCAACATAATTTGGTGCTAAGACGAAAAATTTATGTGGGGTCTTTTGTATGTAAATATTAATTAAATAAAATTATTTAATACTAATAAATCAAGATTAATTGGATACATTAAATACATAATTTGATGAATAATACCAACTAAACTAATTTTAATTTCATATAGAAAATTGAATATCATAGTTGAACCATAAATTTTAATAAAATGAACTAAAAATATATTATGATTGAAAAAGATATTTTATTTCAGATATATGACGATGCATAGGTAAGTAAAGTTGTAATCTAATTTTTATATCTTGTTTTTAAGAGAGAGAGAGATTATTTAGTGTGTAACTTTGTAAGATATTGGTTTACAAAAATTAAAGTATCAAATTATTAGGGGAGATTAATCTATAATTGATGATTTAACACATTTACAACATTTTTTTTTGAAACATTTTAGACTTTCAATTGGGTAAGGTTTCTATTGGTCTCGTACTTTGGGATTCTTGATAGCAATGAAAAGGAAAAATGCGCTAAATGCGTCACAAAATATTCACAATATGATGTAACAATAACTCATAAATCTAATTAATGAATGTTTAAATTACTTTTTTTGTGATCAGTTACATGCCAATTTGTAAGCTGTAGTGGGGTGAATATTGGGCCTATTTTAAGCATTGGCCCAAATAGTGGAAATAAATCTAGCATTGACTAGCCCATTCTGATAATAAGCATAAGTCCTCGGATCATTGGTCAAGCCCAATGAGCTTCCAGGCCCAGTACCGAGGTCATGTTCGAGGCGTGTTCGAGCTACCAAGGTAAACTTCTCTAAGGTAGCTTTCTAAAATTCTTTGATGACTCTACAACAACCTCCATATTAATGAATGTCACCTACCTGGCACCTCTCCATTTAATGCAGAAGGAAGCCTGAACAATAAGAAAGGCCCTAAAAGTCTTCGCTCATAATGAATAACCAGAAAAGAAGAGCCCGATAAGACCAAAAGTTATCCAGGTAGACGCTTGAACAGTAAGAAGAAACCTTAGAAGACTCCATTCATAATGAAAAACCAAAAAAGAAGAGCCAGATAGACCAGAAGTTATCCAAGTGGATAAGGACAAAACACGAGAAAGAGGGAGATGACTCATATAAAAGAGAAGAAAGAAGAAGGAGAAGGAAGACACAAAATATATTAAAAAGAGACAGTATAAACATTCTAAAAGGAATATCCTTTTAACAAAAAGACACAGAATATATTAAAAAGAGAGTGTAAAAATTCTAAAAGAGATATTTAACAAAAAGATACAAAAGTAAATAAAGAAGAGTCCATTTTCTATGTATTGTGAGAACCTTGTGATTCATGTGCTCTTATCCAAGTTTCCCATTGTGGATCAATATTAACTCAGAACATAAATTTATTGTAACATATATCTTGCTTAGTATCCTTAATTATTGAGTGGAGGTTTGTGCACGTACATATGCTTATAGCAAAATTTGTAGTATCCTAAGCATCATTAATTAATATATATATATATATATATATATATAATTTTATTAAATTTTGGGCCTTTGACAAAGGGGAAGGGGGCCTTTTTCCCTATGGCTAATTTTTTTTTTTTTTTTTTTTTTTTTTTTTTGGGGGTGGGGCCTTAGGCCTAGGCCTTGGCCCAGCCCTGATACTTGGTCTGTTTTCCACCATTAGCCACAGAATTTCGTTGGTGACAAATCAACCATGCCTGGACTAAAAATAGTTCAAGCTCCTCTGTTTGCAAAAGGGTCATCAAATCGCCCATTAAGTGCAACATATCATCTTAACCTTGAGCTCATTTCTGCAGCCAAATAGAACTACCAGCCCATACATCCTGTGTTGCCTCACATTCCCATAATGCATGAATACAAGTTTCAGGAAAACTCTTACATGTCTCACACAAGTCATGCTCAATAACTCTGCATCTCATTATAGTCACCCGAGTAGGTAACACATCTTTGCAGGCCCTCCAACGGATCACTTTACTCTTATTTGGTAAGTGGAGCTTCCAAATTTTAGCCCAAATATTGTTTTACGTCTAAATAAAAAATGGAAGGGAACTGGAGAATTCAATAAAAATGAATCTTATCCAAAAAATCTAAACGTTAAAAAACTGTATATAAATATAAGTGAATGAATTAAATAGCTTTTGCTTTGTTACTTATTTAGTAAAAATAAGTATAAGTAGACTTGTACATAAGAAAATGTGACTTTAAAAAGTTATACGTAAACAAATAAGTTTTTTTTTTAAAAATCATTAAAAATACTAAACCAAATACAGATGAAGTGTGCCTTTGACTAGTTTATTAAGTGTTAGTTTATTCGCTTAAAAGTGTTTGGTTTCCTTTAATCACACATCTAAATAAATAAGTTGATAGCAAATAAGCTATAACCAAGCTCAAACTCCATTGTTCCTACAACTTGGACTCCTCCACAGCTAGGATGGTTTAAAGTAAATTTTGATGTTGCTTTTTGGCCAAACAGAACTACTTGTGCTGCACTTTTGGGGACAATTTATCTAACTTTTTGGATAAAATTTTTTTTGCTGAAATTATATTAAAGCATACATATACCTTAAGAAAGTAAGATTTTAAAAAGTTGTACGTAAAATATAAAAATTAAAAGTTGGGACTTATAAACTCAAGCCAAACACAAAAATGGGGGAAAGCAATTGTAGCAAAGCTTGCTGCTCATTAAAAGCTCAATTGTGTGCTGTTTGAATATTATGAGGCATTGTTGATGCAATGTCTTCCCTGTCCTCCAATCTAGATTTGGCTGTTATTTCTTGATGAATTCAAACATGTTCTCAATTCACTTTTTGTGTTGGAACCTTGTTTTCACATCATTACGTTGTCCATTGAACTATTTTTTTTTGTAAATAAGATGGGCCCTTGTCATTTTCTCTCTTCCCTCTTGGGTCCAGGTCGACCTAAAGGATCGAGACTGGTCGGTTCCTTTTTGCCCTTAACTAATATTATATTCTGATTAAATTATATTCTTTTATGTCAGAAAGTTTAGCGTAAACATGAAATTGATTATAAACCTTGTGTATCCAGCTCAAAGAGATTTGAAAATTTTGATTGTTTGAGGAGGATATCATCACATGGCCAACCACGTGGGACCCACTAAAACCCTGCACAGGAAACCAAAGATTTATAAATCACTAATCATAATCATTAATGCAGTAAACTACTATATATTATGATACATATATGTTACTTAGTACTAATTATTAATTATTAAGAGAAGTTTATTAGTACCTTTTATTATTACTTAGGACAACACCCCCACCGCACGAACCTGTGTGAGAGAGAGTGAGAGAACAACCCGCACGTGCAATCATGGCCAAGCAAATGGGTCCCACGTGCAGGACAGCATGCACACCGTTTCCAAGCAAAAGCTAGCTAGCCTAGATTCTTGAAATTTACACCCCCTCCTGCACGTGCAATCACTACCATATCATTGTGGAATATATCATATGTGTGTATCGTCCCCATGCACATGCATGTCTGTGAAAGTTTTGATTTCAAATTCTACCCACATGATATTTGTAGGGACTACAAGGAATATGTGGATGCTTATCCTTGTTAGAGAGTCCAAAAAATTTTTAATTCAGATTATTTTAGTATAAATTTTTTTTTTTTTTAATTTTACATATTTGCTTTTTAAAATACCTCACGTCAAATTATTTATATGTAAAGTGAATGGTGTTAGGATAATTTTATATAATTATTATAACAACTTTGTAAATTTATACATTTTTTAACTTGATTGATACAAATGCTTTTGGGAGTTGAATGTGTAAAGGTAATACATTTTTCTATTTAATCTACATTATTTTATGCAAATGCTCTTACAACTAAATTTGTGATACAACTTTTTTTCATTCTTCTAGGTAGCGAGATTATTTATTATTTTCATTTGATCTTATCATTTTTTTTCCATTATGGAATTATCATTTTTTTTCTCCATTATTTACGGTATGTATTTCTGATATAGTAGGATTGTCTATCATTAGACTAATCATTTTTTTTTTCAACCATTTACTATTAGTAATATCCAAATTATGACAAAGAGATTTTATTGATCTTCTGTGTCTCCAAACTCTGGAAACTATCATTGGAAATTGACAACTGCCAACTGGGGGAATCATTGAGCCAAATGATTAGAGCTCGAGTTTGACTAGTTATTGTTATTTTTTTTTTTTCTCTATTATAGTCTTATCATTTTTTTCTCCATTATTTACTGTATGTAGTTCTGATGTAGCAAGATTGTTTATCATTGGACTTATCACTTTTTTTCCACTATTTACGGTCAGTAATATCCAAATTATGACAGAGAGAGATTTTATAGATCTTGGTCTCCAAAGTCTAGAAACTATCATTGGAAATTGACAATTGCCAACTGGGATGAATCATTGAGCCAAATGATTAGAGCTGGAGTTTGACTGGCGACCAAATTGATGTTTGACCACACATGTGTACGTCTTGCAATTTTTATTGTATCCTAAGATTAGGGATTTAGGATAGATAATACCGGAAAAAAAAATACTATATAGATATGATAATGATATAGTAATCGTTTTGCATGAATATAAGTAAACTATGTTAGTAAAAAAAAAAACTAATGCTATATACGTAAAATAGCACTAGTTAAAGTCAGTGCGGCGGGGACAGATTTTGTTGTTTGGTAGATGAGATCATAGATGATGTTGATGATTTGGATATTAATAAGAAAAAAAAAAAAAAATTTGTTTCAAAGTTTATAGCACTTTGTTAGCGTCCAATTAATAAGCCACATGGTATGTTTTAAAGACTTTGGGATTTTTATATTATTTGGTGGAAATGGACAAGAGAAATATCATAGAAAATGCATGGTTAAGAATTAGACTATTATTATAGTCGATTATTATCTCTCTTCCCATATATATAAAAATGTCAACCATTCAATCTTTCATAAGTTTTTTTAATTTTCATGGGGTTGATAATTCTTTTCTTATTTTTTGTGGAAAAGAAAACGTTTTAGTCGTAGCTTGTGCTTGGATTTATACTTTTGCTTTTGAATTTCCTCCTGTATATATCAAGTATATAGCCATATATATATATATATATAATATATTTAATAATGTCCTATATTTTATATTGATTTTGTATAACTAATTTTTTTTTTTTACAAATATCAATATTTTAAGTTGTATATTTTTAGACCGATTTGAAACCAAAGAGTTAATACTTTTTTTGAGAATGACGAGTTAATACTTTGTTATTTACGATTATAGATGTCATTATAAATTCATAGTAGGTCATTTTATGTATCAAATATGACATCAATTTATATAATACTTTTTTGAGAAGATAATTTATATGATACTCAAGTTAAATTTTACAAATATCATGTTCACAGCTTTTATATCAGCAATGAGACCGAGTTTTCTTTTTAAAAAAACTGAATGGGATATTATGACAATAGTTTACAAGTTTTTTTTTTTTTTTTTTTTTAGAAACAATAGTTTAATTTACAAGTTGATCATGGTGAATCACTACGATAATTTATTGTTTAAATAAGTTACTAACTCTATAATTTTTCAAATGACTAAATAACCTTGGCACTCGTTGATTTTTTTTTTTTTTTTATACTTTTTGGTTTCCTCAATATAGGCAATAGTATAACAACCTTTTTTTTTATATATATAATATAAGAATAGAATAACAACTTGGATGTGTGTATATATATAATTTTGGGTAGCCATCAATATCATGGTTTAAATATGCCTCTCTCTCTCTCTCTCTCTCTCTCTCTCTCTCTCTCTCTCTCTCTCTGTATATATATATATATATATATATATATAACTTATGCTAAAATTTAACCATGAATATGAAAACTTGATTCAAATAAGGAATAATAACCAATCAATTGACACCGAGAACCTTGTAACTCACTTGGTATCTCTCGATATTGTTTTCAACGGAAATATTTAAGATTCAAATCCTCTGTCCCCAATTAATTATCGAATAAAAAAAAATTATCAATTGACTTTATCAAATAAAAGAATACCAAATACTGCATGAATTTGTTGTCAAACACTTCATATTTGAGCCTTATGTTTAGATTTAATGCACTCAATCATCGTATAGGGACTTGCACGCTAGTTTCATTATTAGATTCGTTATCAAAAATTTCAATTCTAAACTACTTGCATCATGCTACCAACTATATCATAATTTAATCCAAGTGTGTGAGCATATTGAAATGATTTTTTTTTTTTTTTTTGGTATAAAAGGACATAAACATACATCTTTCTCACATTTTCATGTTGTACTTACCAATAATAATAATTCATAAAAAAAATATATATATATATATAAAAAAAAAAAAAAAGGGGCTCCGACCAACAGGTAATGAGCAACATTATAACGTTTTCACTGATACTTCCGACCAACGTAATATTTTTAATCAAATGAAAATATAAAGTTCGTAACATCATCATGATATTTTTTTTTTTTTTTTTTACAAGCAATAAAATAATATTTTATTTAGACCCAAATTATACGTGCATGATGAGCTCTCTTTTTTTGGGCAAATAAACAAACAATACCAATGTCATTGCTTCATTGAAATATATGCTTTGTTCATAAAAATATAAGAATTATCAATCTTGTTATTCTTTCTTGTGGTGGATTTATTGTTGAATGTATTTTAGGTTGCATTAGTTTTTTTTTTCTTATGTGATATGTTAAATACTTAACGTGGCATGTGTTATTGTGTTAGCCTCTATATATTAGATCATGTTAAAATTCTTTTTTGGATCAAGTCGTAATTAATTATAGTATCAACGCAATTGATCTAAGTTGAAGCTTGATCTCCACATGCATTCAACTTATTAAATAGGAGTTTCAACCTACACTTGAAAATGAATGTTGACAAATAGTTTAATAATTATATTAATTATTTCTTAACAGCATAAACCTTTTGAACATTTATATGTTTTTAATATAAAAAGAAAAATAAAATTGATTCATTTTAAACTACCAAATTGTAAATATACTACTGAAGGTGCGTTTGACTTCCATTCAGATTATTTACTTAAATCTGATTCTCAAAAAAAAAAAAAAGATTATTTACTTAAATCCATTTCTTGTCTCTTATTTTAGTAAATAAAAAAATAAATTTTTTATTACAAAAGGGAAATGTTAACCAATGCCCTTAGGGCTTAGGTTTAAAAACTATTTTTAGGATCATTTTATTAGGAGAACAACAAAACAATAAATGTTGTTGACAGTATTTTAAATTTTTCATAAAAATTGTGTCAAACTTTCCTATTATGGTCTATTCACAATTGCTCTAAGGACATCTGTTAGCATGACCCTAACATATTCATTATAAAAAATAAAAAATAAATAAAAAACAAACTAACTTCATGGTTTTATACTACTTTTTATCTCAATTTTAGCCTATAAACTAGTAAAAATATGAGATGACAACCTCACACTAAAATTGTCGATGAATCATGTTAATAAGTGCTTTGAAATGAAATTTTATAACGAGTCAATTGACTTTTTATAGAGATTTGAGTCAATTTCAATCTAAAATTTTATATTTTAATTAGTTTTTATTATTTCACAATTTAAAAGAAGTCCTTTTGAAGCCTCTTTCATGAGTGCATAAAGACAATCGTTAACAAAAAGTTAGTGGCAGCTCAAGGCCTAAGCTTTAAGGCCCCCAATAAATTTTTAGCATTTTTCAAAATTATGTGATAATAAGTGGTTTATAAAACAAAAAAGGGCTGGCCACTATTTTTCTTACCTCCAAAAAAGTCTCCAAAATATTAGATAAATAGAACTCAACCCAATTGAAACCATAAATAGTATGGGAAAAAAAGAATATTTTGAGGTTTTTATTTTTTGTAAACCTATATCCTCCTACACAACAGATTTTTAACATTAATTAGCCACCTAATTTCCCACATGTCCAAACATCAAATAATCTCTGTATTTTTCTTAACACCAATATCAAAATACAACTTTTCTTAACAATAACAATACATTGCTTGTCTAAGATAAAGCAAGAATCATTTTTTTTTTAATTTAGAATTTTTTTTTTTGGTTAAATTTTATGCTTGAGCCATGATATTTGATTCTCTTTTTGAAATTAAATTTAGTTTTTTTAGTATTAATTCATCAAATTAACCTTGATTTGGTTAATATTAAATACATTTATTTAATATGAAAGACTATACTTCAATCTATGCCTTGAGTCCCAAATTATGTTGAGCCAGCTAGGCATGTGTAGAAACCAATTGCACCGCAGCTTCGCCCCGCAAGCGATGGAGCCACATCGCTCAACAAGCCAACTGACTAAATTGAATTTAGCAATATGAGGCAAAAGCTCATTCTGACGCTAGTTCAATGAAGTTTTCAGAGCTAGGAAGAACAAACTGATTAAAATCAAACCGCACTAAGCTTTATATATAAATTGTCACAAACACCTCAAACCCTCTTTTTATGATGTTCATAACTCTCTCTCTCTCTCTCTCTCTCTCTCTCTCTCTCTCTCTCTCTCTCGGTTTTAATCGACGATCTCTCAAAATCTCACTCTCCTCTCTCAAACACAATAGCGATAACACCACCTTACACTCACAAGCTCTCCTCTTTCCTCCTCGAGATATGATCTCTGATGCCACCATACTTATAAGCTCCGATCTTAGGTACATTTTTTGGCATTTTGATTTTGATTTTTTTTTTTTTTTTTGGATAATTACAGTAAACTTACCTGGGGTATGACCCTTTTTCACTTTGCCTACCCGTGGTTTAAAACTTTACACTTTACTCACCTGAGGTTACTTCTGTTAGGGCTCTGTTACCCATCTATTGGCTTTTCCGTTAAAAAACAACTTCTACCACCAAAACATAACATAACACAAATCAAAAAGTTAGGATTTGAATTTTTTGAAAGAGAAGTTATGGGGTTTTGAAAGAGCTTGGGTTATGGAGTTGTAGAAGAAGAGGAGTACAGTTTCAATCGCCTCCTTGATAGAACCATTACTTCTTCTTCTTCTTTTAGAGATAGAGACAAAGATCTTGTTTGTTGACCAGGTTCGATGGGTCGGAGTCAAACTGGATCTCGGCGAGGATGCAGTTGGTTTCTTCGATGATGTTCTGGTTCATTGCGTCATCACTAGAGGAGTTGAGGTTGCCGATGCCAATGGTACAAATTGGGGTCCAAATGAGAACATGGGGCAAATGGGTGTCCGAAATCCAAGAGCCCAGGAAGAAAACTCACCACCAATCTGATCTCCATGGCTCTACCACTCTCCACATTAATTCAAACAAGCTCCAACCATTGATTCAAACCGCAATAAATGAAACCCACAATGGTTCAAAATGCAAAACTCAACAACTGAAACCCACGCAAAACACAACCACCAATCTGATCTCCCTGTCTCCACCACTCTCATCGATTCAAACAAGCTCTAGCCACCGAAATCGATTCAAAAACCCACCACCGATTCAGCAACCCACACCGATTCAACAACCCACGACGCCGATTCAGCAACACACGCTGATTCAACCCACCTCTAAAACCCAGTCACTAATTTAACTTCAATACTGGAAATGAAACCCAGCCAACACCCAAATGACCACCACGACACCAAACCCATGGCTGATCTACCATGATCCAAACCCACGGCTAGATTTTTCTATACCTCACACTTCAATTGTTGGCTTATCTCTATCTCACTCTCTCTTTGTTGATAACATTGCTAGTTGTTTTGAGATGTTGGTCTTCTTGTAAAATTTGGTTCAAAATTTTGAGTTGTTGTGAAATTGTTGATATTGTTATAGATTAAAAATAATTCAATTGAGCCATTTGGTTGGTTTGTTGTTCTTCCACTTTATTCTCATTGAAGTTCATGAGTAATGAAAAACCCTAACTTTTTTATTCTTGTTATATTTGTTTTTATCTAAAAATGTGTTTTTCTAATGGCAAACAGAGAGGTGGGTTACGAAAGGCTAACAAAAGTAACCTTAGATGGGTAAAGTGTAAAGTTTTAAATCACGAGTAGGCAAAGTGAAAACGAGCCATACCCCAGGTGGGTTTACTATAATTATCCCTTTTTTTTTTATGGGTTTGATTTGATCTGTGTTTAATGATCTTTGATCAGTGGATTTGAATTTTTGGGTTTGATGGTCCCTTTATATATAGGTTTGAGGCTTTGATTTGTGAGTTGGTTGAGTGAACCTTTGATCTATGGCTTTGAGTCTTTGAGATTTATAAGTTTGAAACCGATTGCTCTACACCGCATTGAGGGAGAAAAATCACATCGCTGTAGGTCGGAAACTAAACACAGGTGATGTGCAACAGTTCCAAGTTTGGAAGAATTGACCCATCAATTTAGTGAAAAATTTAGTACAAAAACCAAACCAACCGAACCATGCACACCCCTAAAACCAACCTTGTATCACTGTATTAAGCAAAAGTAATAAGCATATTTCTAAAAAGAAAAAAAAATGTTATATTATTTTTTTTAAATAAATAAATTTTTATATTTTTATCTCATATTTAGCAAATAAATTAACCCGCTAACGAAAATTACGAGATACCAAATCCGCACATGGATTCATTAACCAAAAAAAGAGAAAAAAAGATTTTGACTCCAAATTTAGAACATGGTAAGGAGCGTGTATTGCAAGGTGGAGTTGTTGCGCGTGAAAAGTAGGAAACATCAGTTTTCAAGGCTTTAAGCATGGAATCCCAGAAAGCAAGTGAGAGAGAGAGATAGAGAGAAAGAGAGTATCCAATGATTGTAGAGAAATGCGTGTCCGGTTAGGCAGAGACAATGTGACACACACGAGTGCAATCATGGGACCACGTGTGTCCACGTGTCCTAGCATTACATGTTATCGCACGTGAACCCCTGCATGTTCCCCACGTGACTCCCCACTCTTCCTTGTCCCCTCAAATCAAATCTCCTCCAAATTCCAATTCCAAATCAAATATTTCTCTCTCTCTCTCTCTCTCTCTCTCTCTCTCTCATGGCTCAAGCCTCAAGCTCAGCTCCAAGAGTCACAGCCCCAAAACAACAACACACATCATACATTGATTTCATGTGTGATTTCATATTATGATGACCATAGTGTTTTTTTTTAAGTAAATTATAAAAGAAAATGTAAATGGATGTCCTTAAGGTAATGATTAATAATTCATTTAAAGAAAAATTTTATGAAAAAAAAAAATTAATGTTTTGACAATTTTTTCTATTTTTCATAAAAGTAATATCAAAATTTTGCTAAAATGGATTGTTAATCATTGCCCATAAAGTACCCGTTAGCATTACCCAATTATCAATTACACCCTTAAAATTTGGGGTGTTTAAATTTTACATCTTGAAATTTTAAATTTTGGATTTTATTTTCTAAAGTTTTGGGGTGTTTAGATTTTTCATTCTAACATTTTAAATTTTAGATTTTACCCTCTAAATTTTGAAGATGTAAAATTGAAACACCTCTAAACTTTAGGGGGTAAAATCTAAACTCTGAAATTTTAGGATGTAAAATTACTAGAATTCAAATACTCCTAAATTTCAGGAAATTCAAATTATGAAATTTTAAGGTGTAAAATCTAAATATCCTCAAACTTCAGAAGTATAAATTGCAATCTACCGTCACTTTTTTTCTAGCCAAAGAGAAACAATATTTCTAGGTCAATTACCAATCACTTTCCAATTACATTACTTCCATTTCGACAAATTATGTGTCATGTTAATACGTGGGATTTATCATTGTAGATTTTGTATGATACTATATTATATTATATGTATATCAGGTAGGTCTTCAAAGTCTACGTGACCAATGATTTATTATAGGTGAGTAACCAAAATGACTTGCAAATTTTATAACAAGGAAATTTGTCACTTTCCATTCTTTTGGAGAATGAAAGACATGTGTCTTTGGTTTGAGACATAAAAAAATTACTTGCATGGTTACATATAGGAGGTTAAGAGGTTCCACAAGAAGTTAGATCATGACAACTAGAATAAATCATGACTAACTAGAAGAGAATAATTGCGATCTATCATCTAATAAAACTAAACTAAGTAGAGAAAATCAGATTTAATTAGTCTTTATTAATTATGTTTTCAAGACTCTTTTCACCTATCCGAAGTCATTTTAATAAATTATATTGGATTGATATAACAAGGTTATTTTGAAGATCACTTACAAATCAAGTGGGTTGACAATATATAATAAAGTTGGAGACAAAAAATTTCAAATTTTTTGACTAGTATTCTATATCCTAGTGCATAATAAAAGAGTTGTCAATTGTGGATTGCTTTAAAAGTGACTTACTCTAATCACAACTTATTATATTAATTTATTGTTGTTCTTAATATTATTTAGGGGCAGCTCTACTTGTTAATCAAGGTGGTCACATGACCACCCTAACTTGAATTATATATATATATATATATATATATACCTTTAAAAAATTAAATTTTAAATTAATATAAGTGGTTGACCATCCTAAAATAAATTCTTGACCACCCTAAAAAAAAAAAAAAAAAAAGACTTGAATACCCTAAATAAAAATTTGAGCCTATTAAAATAAAATTTGAAATCTCCAGAATTTTGGTCCATTGAAAATTAAACCAAAAAATTGTGAGTAGGAGTATGCATGGGTTGAGTTGGGTCGGGTTAAGGAGATTTTTTTACCCAACCCATCATGGTGGGTCAAAAAAAAATTCAACCCAACCCAACCCAACCCAACCCACATGGGTTGGGTTGGGTTAGGTTGAACCCATAGGTTGGACAAATTTTATTATTATTATTATTAAATTGAATAGAAAAAAATATAAATATAAATATATTTAAAAAAACCCCAAAGATTAATATCAATATAACTCTTTAAAAGCAAACAACACTAATAACTAAAGAACAATAGTAATTTACTAGGGTTTGTGTGAACTAATTGACTTTTATATAGGATAGGAAGAGTTAGTTATTTTAAAAAATTTATTAATTATATAATATATTTTAAATATATGAATGGGTCAAGTTGGGTTTGGAATTTTACGACCCAAACCCAACCCGACCCGCTATCAAAAAAAATTTGTAACCCAACCCAACCCACCAAACCCTAAAAACCCCTAATTGTGAGGAATGCTATATTTACAATATTTTCAAAACATTTTCACAAATAAATCTTAAGTTGCATGTAGTTACTAGCTATTACTAATCGACAAAAATATAATTTCAGTAATGGGTTCAAAGTAGAACTAATAACAATTTACCATTTAAGATTTATTGTGAAAGTATTGTAAAAATGTTGTGGACATAACACTTCTCAAAAATTGCTCAAACATATACAAATTAGCCCAAAAAACTAAATCAAATGTTTATTTGTGATTTTTTTTTTCTTAATTTGTGTTTTTAAAAGTGTCAAAGGTGGAATTCAAGAATTATTATGTCTAGATGTATTCGAAGTCAGCTGGTCCTCCAAGAATTGAGAGAAGGAAATAGAGAGAAGGCAAAGAAAGAAACTGGAATTGAGATTACAACATGTTTGATAGACGATTCCTTTACAAAAGCCTTCTCAACTTTATACACTTCTTGCACAACCTTCCAAGTTCCAGCGGTCAATTAACAGCTAACCAGCTAATCCTCTAACTAACTCCAACTGCCCTGCCACTAACTAACCCGTATACACTCATGACACCACAATCACACTATAACACTACAACCATATATATATATAAGCCTAATATAAGCACTGATACTACTAATACCCTACAAGCATATACTACAAAATCATTCCTAACAAAAAGATATATTTTAAATCTTCTTATATTTTTTTTAAATGCACATTTTATTGAATAATATTTTCTAAAATGATATTCTCAAAAATGATTTAAACGCACATTTGGAAAAAAATTTCTCGAAATTTTTTTCAATTTCCGATAAAATATTTCTAAAAAAAAAAAAGCTTAATATGTAGGCACATATTAACCGAACCCTTTCTAAAATACAACAAGCAATGAATCAAATCTAAAATCTAACTATTTACAATCATGTATCTTTAATGAATAGTTGTAATTTTTTAAAATAGACACATGGTCTGGATATTTATCAAAAACACCACAATGTGAATGATTAAAATAAAAGAAAAAGGACAATGTTGATCATCAATGGTAGAATTGGTAGATAAATCAACCATTCTTGTAAAAATAAAACATGTAGGGTTGTAGGTTCACCATAGGTTGCAGAGAGAGTTAATGAGTCAATGATTACTTGGTGGGACTTTCTTGTCCAAAAAGTGCGGAGGGGAACCACGTGATGATCACGCTAAGGAGATTTATGAAAAGATTTGGTGGTTGAGAAAGAACACCTCAGTCATGTCTTGGTAAAGTTCCCAATTTGTGCCGTCCAATCAATCAACTTGATCTGAATGATAACATAGATTTTACACAAATTTCAATCATGCCATCTATGAACAATTCGAAGACCAATTCACAAAAAGGGGTTTGTTTGCTTATCACATAAGTAAGCTTAGCTGGTAAGTTTCAAAGAATGATTGGTATATGTGTTTGAAAATATGTAAAAATATATATAGATGAAAAAATGTATAAAAATACATGTAATGTTATTTAAAAACTAAAAATATATGTTTTAATAGGTGTACCAATCACCCCCTTAAATTCAATAATATTTTCATGAATGAGTTCTTCAAACACCAAAATATGTTTATATAGATTTGAGAATTAAAATAAATAAATAAAAATTGATAGTTTCAAGAGGGAGGAATTTTAACCTTGGGTGTTTTAGAGCATCTCCAATTGTATAATTAAAAGCAAAATATTCTCTATAATAGAGCATGAGACCAAAAAAATAGTCTCCAATAGATTCTTTAAACCCTGAATATTTTTTGGCTCATGAACAATAGCTCATCAAATCTTATGGGCTACTATACATCCTTCAAATGTTTTTTTCTATTATAATAATCAGGTATTGAATAAAAAAACTATTAGAAGATGTGTAGTTGTTAAAAAAAGAATAAAAAATGAATGAAGAAATAATATTTAAATGAGATAAAAAACGAGATAGAAAATCTATTGGAAAGTATATTTGAAAAAGTGGATAACTAAAAGGTAAAAATCACTGTTCATTCTCCAAACAGTACAAAAATTTGGAGAATCTGCTGAAGATGCTCTTAGATTAAAACACTAGAATGAGTCAGTTAAGTTAATTTTGAAACAATATAGATTAAAAATTAGGTTATGTAAGTTTGAAAATAAGTTCATATAATATTAAATTATTATTTGTAATTTATTAATAATATAATTAGTCAATGTGGACTCCAGTTATAAATTTTTTTTAATCTCACTTATACTAAAAAACAATTGATTTGTTGGTCAAATAATAATTTTTTTCAAATCTTTACATGTTTGTTGCAAATTTATATATTTTTATCTTTATTATATGTTTACGTGTGCACATGCATTCACACACAACAAAACTCATTGTGTATTAAATATATGTAACCACACACATACACACATATGTATCCAAATAAGTTAGATTGATAATATCTTTGGTAATGAAGCTCAAGGTAAAAATTTTTTTTTTTTTTTTGAAAGCAAGGTGAAAATTCAATTATGGATACATCATCCTAATTTAAAAGACTTATATTAGATTCATCACTTAGTCTAACATACAATTAGGAGGACAATTAATAAACACTTCAAAAAGATTATAACTAATGAAAAAAAAATCCCAAAAAAAAAGGAAAAAAAACAACCAAAAAAAAAAAGACAAAATATATGTCTTCAAATTGTTTGATGCTAAATTATAAAGTGGAAGGTGTTAAATACTCTCACATTTAGTCCAATAATCAGTCATTTAGGGTATAATGGTTAAACGAACAAGTGTACACAATTAATTAAAATCGCTCAATGAAAATAAAAATTAAAAGGATTAATAATATCCAAAAATAAATAAATAAATAAATTTTTTTATACGTGTATGTTCTTTAAATTTGACTTCATTAATATACCAGTACCATTATGTACCATAATTCGGTCCCCCGTCAGATTGATCAGTTCCTGTAGCTTAATTAGTTACAAATAACATTTCTGTGGAGAAAGGATAGGTAGTACATGGATATATGTCATGTCTCAGGTCTTCAAACATTAAATGTTTCTGCTGGCAGTGACACTTCCCTTTCATAAGAGTATGTATAGCATTTCATGTCGTGAGTTTTCTTCTACTTTTTAGTACTTTGGGGAATATTATTTGTTCTACTTCATAGGGCTTCATGCCATTGCTTTAAATCAATCAAAAAAATATGGCTATCTTTTTCGCTTTTTATTTAAGTAGGAACCTTGGGTGGGGTATCAATATCCCAAACATGACTTTCTTTCAATTGGTTATAATTTTTTCTTTTTTAAAAATTTTTATGGAGAGTCTTTATATCTCAGTGATATTATCTAATTCTCTCATAGAAGAAAATATTGGTTTAAATTTCTCTTCTTCCACTTATGATAAGGTTAAAGATAAATAAATATTCTCTTTGTGAAGGCTACCACAAGATCATGGCCTACTCGTGAAGATTTAAGACACGAGACAATGATTTTAAATGAGATATTGTTGTATATTTAGATATTAACTAAATATTTAAAAATATTATAAATTTTAAAAAGAAACATCCATTATTCTACCTAAA